>NC_056743.1:565967848-566037848 GCF_019279795.1 Protopterus annectens
GGAATGAGTTACCTGCATATCTAGGTAAAATAGCAAATGAAAGCATTAGTTTAATGAAGCAAATGAAAAATGTAAAGGGAGAGGTAAAAAAATAACACAAGAGCAAATTATCAGTACAGTAGTACAGCATGTGTAAAACATGTATAAAAGAAAGTGGATGGAAAATAAAACCAAATGAAAAGTAAAGAAATTTCCAGAATAAATTATGGAAAACTTTGAAAAAGAAATTACGATTAGTGCTCTGAACAAAGTACCTATATGTGGTATAAAAGGAAAGGAATGTCAAGAATTGTTATTGGTTGTGAGAGAAGTAGTGGATGATGTTATAAGTAAAAGGGAGGATGTGAAACTTATGACAGGCAAAATTAGCAAAGCATTTGACACCATACAGCATTATTCTTTGCATGATGTTATGGGTAAGTATGAAAAAAGTAATCAAATTAGGAGAATGTGTATGTCAGAATGTCAGAATAATATAGTAAGAGTGTTAGGGAATGGATGGCTGAGTAAAGAAATATGCTTAAGGCATGGTATAAGACAAGGATGTCCCATGAGTGGAATATTATTGCATTGGTGATGAATGTGATTGTGAATGATGTAGTTATAAAATGAAAGATGCCAGATATGTGATTCAAAAGTTGGTGGTGATTCTGGTAGTTTTGACATACACAAACAATATAGCTGCATTTGCGAAGAACAACATATGAATGAGGGAAGTTTTGATTTTCTAAATGAATTTTAAATAAAGTGAGAGTAACCTTAAATAAACAACAAAGTAAGGATTTGGGTGATGTAGTGAAAACTTGGAGTGTATTTTTCAATGAATGAAGTTTCATTTCTAGGAATAAAATCTGAATAAAAATATAGTTATGATGCAACAGAAGGGATGATAAAAAGTAATTAAAGAAATGTATCTTCTGTGGAGAACATAGATATTATCATTCAGTAAAAATGTGTTTTAGGTCAATTTGATGTTAGCTGGAAAAATAGTATATATGTTAAATTTATATATGATACCATGTAAAATACCAAAGGGAAACTGTGCAATTAGTGTTTTCTTTAATATGGGGTTTGATACTAAAGCCAATGAAAAGAGGTGTGTTGTAAATGAGGGAAGATGAAACGGGGATTGATTTACTAAATTCATTGCTTTATTCTGCTCCTTTAAACTTTTATACAGTATTAAAGTGGCTAAAGGAAGGGAAGAAGAATGAGAATTTAATAGTGAGAATGTTTAAATATAAGTACAACAAATTCTGGGAGAGGATGCGAATAAGAAAAAGAGAAACCGAATATGTGAATGAACACATTAAAAATCATCAAGGAAAAATACTAACATGGAAAATGAAAATTGATGATCTACAGCAAGACAGAAGACTGTGATATAATAATGTGATGAAACAATATAATTATGAAAACCCATGGAAAACTTTACCAAACGTAGTGATTAAAGCCATTAAAATAAGTACAAAGTAGTGTATCAAGATATTAGTGTTTCTGGATTTCCTATGGAGACTGACAAGAAATTATTTATTTTATTTATTTTACATTTGTTGACCAGGATATTCCGAATGGATACATGCCCATTTTCAGTGGAGGCCCATGGAGAAAAGCTCCACATAACAAAACAGAACAGAGACAGTAAATACATAACTGAGTTTTAAACTCAGGAAACATATGAAAATATAAACATAGGATACAAGCAGATATTGTCATTCACAATGTGCAGACATCTGTATGAAATGAGGCATGGGTAGATAGCTAAACAGCAGATTGGGTAGTAATACATGATTTAGTGGAGTTGTTAATCAGGTTTTGAGCAAGGGCGCAGTCAGTGTGATATGAGGTAGTTTTTGAGTCATTTTTTAAATAGTGGTAGTGAAGTTTTCTTGGTAAGGGTAGTAGGGAGTAGATTCCAGGTTTTACCAATTGATTTGGCAAATAGAGCACCTCCTGCAGAGTTGGTGTTTTTTTGGGTCAGTATCCTTAGTTTATTAGATGAGCATAGTGGCCTGGGGGCACTATGGGGGCTGAGAATATTTTTAAAAGGAGGGGTGTTTTTTGGTTGGTGGAGGACTTTGTGCACTACCATAAGCTGGTTGAACTGCAGAAGGGTAGGAAATTATAGCTATCCTAGAGCTTTTAGGTTCTGACAATGATGAGTCCTAAATGCCATGCCAGTAGTGAATCTGGCTATATGGTTGTATTTATTGAGATTGGTTTTGGACAAATTGGTGAGTACAGGGGAGGCATACATAAGGATAGAGAGAAGGTGGGATCTTGAAATAGCTGGCCTAGAAAGAGGGGTGATGAAAGGATTGACCCTGTACAGGGAGCCAAGTTTTTTGTTAATGGTCTTAATAGCGTGATCTACATGCATATCAAATTTAAGGTTGTTGTCGATTATTACACCTAGAAGCTTATTGTGATCATCTGGGGAGATATTGGTGTCGTTGTTAGATTTAATGTTGAAGGATGGAGGAGAAATCTTACGGTTAGAGAAGAAAAGCAGCAGCTTGGTTTTGTTAGGATTTAGAAGCAGGCAGTGATTAGCTAGCCAGGTTTCTAAGGTACTGAAAGTGGTCTGGGTTAGAGACAGTAGTTGTGTTGGAGAGGAGGCACAGCATATTATTGTTGAGTCATCTGCATATTGGATGCAAATGGCTCTTGGGATGGTTGTGTGAAGATCATTGATAAAGACTGAGAAAAGAAGGGGACCTAGTATGGAGCCCTGTGGGACTCCTAGGATTAGAGGTAGTTGGGATGACAGGTTGTTCTGCCATAAGACAGCCTGCTGTTTACAATGTAGGTAGGACTGAAACCATTGTATTGCCTGATGGTCTAAACTGATGGATTTCAGGGTATTGAGCAGTAGCCGATGATTAACCATGTCGAAGGCCTTAGAAATATCGAGAAAGAGTGCAGAGGAAAGTTTGTTGTTGTTACGATTAAGATTGTTGACTTTAGAGAAATATAGGAAAGCAGTGGTAGTACTGTGGAATGGCCTAAAGCCATGCTGAGAGTCAGCGAGCTGTTTGTTTTGAATAAGAAAGTGCATGGTTTGTTTGTGAATGCATATTTCCATGATTTTAACTTAGACTTGTAAAGCACAGCTACACTGCCACCCTTCCGTGAGGTCCGATCCAGTCTACGAATGTTGTACTGAGGGGGTGTTACTTCGTTATCTTTGGTTGTTGTCTTTAGCCAGGTTTCAGTGAGGCAGAGGATATCAGGGGAGTGAACAGCCAGGAGTCTATGTAGGCTATGAATCTTGTTATTTAGGCTTCTTATGTTAAGATGGCAGGTCAGAAATTAGTTTGGGAGTCTATCTATCTGGACAGTGCACATTGGATTGTTAGTCAGTGAGCTTGGGTCTCCTGTTGTGGACGGGCCATGGTTAGGGTGGATGTCTCCATCCTTCATAAGGTTAATTTTCAAGTTATTTATGAGTCTCAGGAATTTGTTTATACGTTTTTCGTAGCCTTTGATTTTTGAGCTAATGTAGCTGTATTTAGTCAGTTGGTAGTATTTGGGGGGAGGTGGTGAAGAATTAGGAGAGAGGGTAATTATAAAGTGGTCAAACTTATTAAATACTAGGGTGGTGGAAGTTTGAGATTTTGGGTATTGGAATTCTGGATAATGAACATATTCATAGGAGCTTAGGTGGTAAGGAATAAATAGCAGGAGTAGTAACGATAATACATTAGTATTTTGGCTGCAGTCATTGTAACTACTAGGCCAAGGTTTGGTTTTAAAGTTTATGTGAAGAATATATAAGGCGGGTAAATAGCTGTGAGTGGGTTAATATGGATATTGTGGTAGATGTAGGGTGTATGATTGTCATAGGTGTTAGCAGTGTTATAGAAACACAGGTTGTTGATTAGTTAATTAAGGGGGCATGGCAATGGTACTATAAATGTAGGATTACTAGGGGCGGGTGAGATATAGGGGCAGTGTGGGGCACAAAGCAAAGCGAGCAGAATGGGGCTAAACCAGTAAACTAGTTTTCTAAAGTCAGTGTGTGCAGGTAGGAGTAATGAGCACACATGTTTAGTATGTGCCAAGCACTCTGTTCCTGAACCCTACTGTTGAACCTACACTGTTTAAAGCCCGTTTATCACTGTATATTATAGAAAGCTCATTCTTCAATTTAAACTAAAGGTAGCATGCTTTTGTAACTTAGATATTAGAAAGCATGTTGTTTCATTCTACAGAGCACACTATATCCGTAGCCTAATGTTACTGATTAACTGTAGAAAGCATGCTTGTCGGTAAGCATGCTGTTTTAATTTAGTTGGTAAAGAAAGAGGGTTACAGGAGAATGTTACCCTTCCAACTGATTGTAAGTCCAGGTTTGTAGGCTATGCTGACTATGCGGGAGCTAAGGAGACTGTTGCCAGTGCTTTTGGACCCAGTTAGTTAGGTTTACAAAGAGGCAAAGTTTAATTTTGTGGATATTGACATTTTTAATCAAGTACAATAGCGAGGGGAAAGTCTTCTGTACTTGGTCGCTACTCCGGAATTACCTCATGTGTGTTTCAAGCCTTTCAAGGGGAGGTGAGGTAGAACCACCTAAAGATGGATATGGTAGTTAGATTTAATCCATAAATAGTGTAAATAACGTTAAACATTCAATATTCATCATTGGCAACCAAGTCCACATGCACCGTCTATCATAGCCAACAACAGAACTCTTTCCTTATTATCAGTCCTCAGGGCACAGTAAATATATGCCACTAGCTAGCCTTTTTCTGTGGATTCAGCAGTTTACCATACCATATCACTATCCCCTAGCTATGCTAAAATACCCAGTACAGATCACTAAAGCAGGTCATTACACTAGCAGTCGATTTAAACAACAATTCAGAGTTTCAGTAGCAAATTCAGTTTGCAAGTGAATGCTAGCAGATGATTCAAATAACAATTATGAGTTTCAGTTACAATTTCAGTTTGCGAGTAAATGCAATGCAGATAGTGGTATTAAAACAGTTTATCACAGTGAGAACAGTTAAGCACAGTAAGACAGAGGTATTAACACACAGTAATTAAATACTTTTGTTTGTGTACATACTGCAACCGACTGGGACCTGATGCACTGGCTGTTTTAAAAATGGCAGGTTTGGTAGGTAACTATGTAACCTCTGTTAACTGAGAAAGAGGGGAGGAGAAGGGCTGAACCAGGCTAAACCAGTAAGCCAGTTTCCTAAAGTCAGCATGTGCAGGTAAGAGTAATGAGCACACGTTTTTAGTTTATTATGTGCCGAGCACTCTGTTCCTAAACCCTACTGTTGAACCTGCACTGTTTAAAGCCCGTTTATCACTGTATATTATAGAAAGCCTGTATTTCAATTTAAACTGTAAGTAGCACACTTTTGTAACTTAGACTTTAGAAAGCATGGTGTTTTGTTCTACAGAGCACACTATATCCATAACGTAATGTTACTGATTAACTGTCGAAAGCACGCTTGTCGGTAAGCACGCTGTTTTAATTTAGTTGGTAAAGAAAGAGGGTTACAGGAGAATGTTACCCTTCCAACTGATTGTAAGTCCAGGTTTATAGGCTATACTGACTATGTGGGAGCTAAGGAGACTGTTGCCAGTGCTTTTGGACCCAGTTAGTTAGGTTTACAAAGTGGCAACATTTAATTTTGTAGATATTGACCTTTTTAATCAAGTTCAATAGCGAGGTGGAAGTCTTTTGTACTTGGTCGCTACTCCAGAACAACCTTATGTGTGTTTCAAGCCTTTCAAGGGGATGTGAGATAGAAACAACTTTTTAATCAAGTTCAATAGTGAGGGGAAAATCTTCCATACTTGGTCCCTACTCTGGAATGACCTTATGTGCGTTTCAAACCTTTCAAGGGGAGGTGAAATAGAAACACCGCAACTGACTGGGACCTAAAGCACTGGTTGTTTTGTTACCAGTTAATGGAAATATGCCATATAAAAAAAAGCTGAAAGAGTGTGTTTATTTTTTGAGGAGGAACAGACAGCAGATCACTTGTTTTTGAAATGCAAAAGTTTGCTGAAACTCTGGAAGAAGTTGTGCAAAGAAAAAATGTAGAGAATATTAATGTTATAATATAGATATGAATATGATTATGTATGGATTTTATAAGAATAAGAAGAAAGAATAATTAAGAAGAGATATGAATTTATCTTTTGTAATAATGGTTGAATGAAAGACTGGAAATTTTCTTTAATGGGAAATAGAGTTTTTCAAATATAGTGTAAAAAACAGATTATCATTGTAGAAGAAGGGTTCATTGTCAGTTATGGAAGAATAATAGTGAGGATGTTATAAGAAGAATGAAAAATTGTAAAAAATAGAAATGTGTATATATACATGCCTATAAATATCTACATTTTGTAAATCTGTAGACATGTAAATACATTTTATGTTGTGTTAAAGAACCTCTTGTATTTTCAATAGGTGTCATCCAACTGAGCTACCACCAGGTGAAGCAGGTGGGACATCAGTTTAAGCATTCATCTGAGACGTTACTGTAATTCATTGTTTCTTGTTTGATTAAACTCATTTAGTATAATATGAGACTGGTATCATGTAGTGCTCAGTTTTTTAAAAGTTGTTACTATTTTCTATTAAATTGAAGAAACCATTACTAACAGTCTTGTTCTGAAAACATTGGAAGTGGACACAATTTCCAGGTCTTCAAATTTCTGACAAAGTTCACTGCTCATATTATAAATAAATCATTATGTAGAAGGTCAAAGTGAATGACTAAGGTAATGATAGCAAACATACTTACATTTTTTTATATAGTTGATTATTTGTTATGAAATTTGGACGCACGGACAAAACAACCAACAGTAAGTAAATTTATCCTTCATAACTGTTTAAGGTGTAAATATGTTCTATAGATTAATTCCAACTGCTTAATTCTATTAAATATAGAATGATAGTGTTTTATATTAAACTCAGTTATGAAACTCATCATTCCTTACCTACTGACAAAGCTAAGATAATTTTCTTTATATGAAATGTGCATATGCATCTCACCATGTAGCCAAAAATATTATTCAAAGACGTTAGTTTGTACTCATTAAATAATTTTCACCTTTATCATCTTCTTTCACTCATTCATGCAAGTTGTTCCATGGTACTCAGTAAAAATGTTTACACTCACTAGAGCATAACAAATATATAAAATAAATACTTAAAAAATTGTTACTGCATTTGCTCATATAATAAATTGCTTGTTAGTGTATGTTAATATAAATATTCCATTTTGCAGGTGGAAGGGAATCATTTGACAAAGTTAAGTATAACAACCAAAACACTTGGCTACAAAAAATTAAAGAATGTTAAAGCCTACCCATCTCCCTTTTTATCTGTGTAACTGTTTCATAGATTACTATAGGGAGACCACTCATCTATAAAAATGTGACTACTTTCCCTCTCAAGTTATAAATGCAGAACAGTCTCAATGGAAATTATAAGTCATTACTGGAAGCAGTATTGAAAAAAGTACAGAATATTAAGGCAATAACTGCTTCAACATGATGTCCATTTAGGTTGTAATAATGTTCTCTATGCTTTCCTGTTGCCACCTGCATGAACAAATGCTGCACATTTATAATTATGAATGCTTAGCTCAAATATATTCATGTTTAATATAAAAATAAGGCTTAGAGGCAGTGTTATGTAATAGATAAGGAAGAGTCATAAAGAGATCCTGCATGTGCATTCAAAAAAGTTATTTTTTATTTAATTTTATTTATCATATACTAATAGTGAATAGATTTCTAGTAACAATTATGTGTGCTATACAACGGTCATACAATTCCTAAACCTATGCAACATATTTCCTTATTAATGAAATCAAATCATTTAATAAATCTGAAACATTTACATTCTATTACATTTCAAGAAAAAAAGCATTATATGTCTTTACAACAAACTGATGTAACTAAGGTCCTCTGTAAAATAACAGTGGCATTCTTTCTACTTTTAGATATATTTCAAACATACAGTAGAGCAATGTATCAAAGGAAATTGATGCTAAATATTCCAGCAATGTTTTGCTTTTATGTAATTCTTTCCAAAAATCCTGAACAATAAGGACTTATAGTAGTATAACTGTAAACAGCCATTACTTTATGCTATCTGAATAACTCACACTGGAAATTTCACCCATTTTCATGTGAGACCCAAGGTGGCATTTGTACTGATAAGGAAATATTTGGCCATTACATGAGATGTTGTCTGCATTTTTCTGCTTATTCTGGGGGGGGGTGAACTTGAGCATGGCGGATTTAGTTTCCATTAAGGACTTTGACAAAGAATTTATTATAGCAACTGTAAAAACTTGACCAAAAGGCTACACCAAACCAAAAAAAAGCACAGACACTGATAAACGCTTTCATTCACTTTATTCTTGTGAACTTCTTCAGAAAAACTGAACACATCCCCGAAATCATTTAAATACTAAGAACTCCATGTCACATGGCTAATGATGTCATTAATTAAACATTCATTCCATATTAAGAAATATACTTAAAAAGATAAATACACAATTAATAATTGTTTGTCTTTCTAATTATAAAAACCAACATATATGTTGGTGTAGCCTTTTGGTCAAGTTTTTACAGTTGCTGCAGTTATAAAGAATGTATTATCTTATAAGGACCTGGAGCAACAAAATATGGGAAAGAGTTAATTTCTGCACATTTGTCAATTATGTAGAGGATTTTGAACAAACAAATTCTGAATGCAGTAGCAATGTCCCTGAGAGGTATTTTCCCAGAGCTACTGCAGTAGGTATATGGGAACTTGACACTGAGAGCATGGTATGCCAGCTAACCAGAGAAAGAAGATATCCTCATTGCTCAGTGCTTGTGTGACTTGTATGAGCTGCATTTCACTGCAGAATGGATAATGTTGTCTGCCTAAGATACAGAGGAAATAAACAGATTTTTCTAGATAGATATTAACTCGGTATGATTTTTTTTTAGGTTATGGGGTTTACAGCGAAACCTAACAGAGACCCTATTCATATCCTGGAGAAATCAGTATCTTTACTAATTTTGAGATTTCAGGTAACTAAAAGGAGATTTCAGCTGTTTAAAAAATGGTAGTTGCAAAGTGGTCTTTATGCACTGAAAAAGAGTTTGTGTCTCAAAAGCTTTGCTTATTAAAATTTTGTGAATTTTGTGAACGTCGAACTCTGGTCTTATTTTGTTCTGAGATTTTGGTTGTCTCACTATCAGCAAAGAAGATTCTGTTCCTTCGCCAGACAATGTGCCTATGCCTAAGACCTTTTCACATGTTATATGTAATAATTTGCTGTTGCTCTAATGTTAGGGACAAACTTTTTATAACCTCAGTGTTTCTAAAATATCTAATCTATACACTTATGGTTTTATGGTAAGCCCATAAAAAGGGAGAAACGTATATTAAATGCTAGTGAGGTTTGCCTTTGCTGACTTGAATACATCAATCAGAAGCCATGGTACTGGATTTAATTTCTTAACTTATCATTTGGATATATCCTATTGTTTTACTTCAATGCAGGTTAAATATATTACATAATGGAGATTCTGATTTATTTAAATCTTTCTGTTGTTTTTGATTATGTGGCTTTTTGTGTGACCCTTTCACTTGCTGTTTTGAGTATTTATCTAACTGAAAACAACAGTGGATGACATAACAGGCAGATGTATAGATACCACATGGTCATAGCAACCTGTGAAGGACTTGCCTTTTACAGAATGCAGCTGCACTGATGTTAGACAGCCAGCCTGAAATTACCTGATTGTTTCGGTATTGGAAAGATGAGACTGTTGAACTGTGTAATTGTTGAGATACTGTAGAGATTGTTGTTTCTTATTTAGTCCACCAGTAAAGAAGAATGTGCCATGCTGACAGTTATCATGGTACCATTTTTAAGGTAAACAACATAATTAGCAAAAGAAGGGAATAAGTACCTGGTAATCTGCACAAACATGAAAAAAATAAAGAAGGCTCTCAAACTGTCACATATATATTTATTTAGCATTTCTTATTTGGTTAGTTCAGCTGGTTTGAAGACACTTTTCAGCCATGACCCAGGACAAATAGGCAAATACAAAGTACAGACACAAAAGACAAATGCATGTTTGTACTGGGTCATGATGGAATGGGGTCAATAGACACCCCTTGCATATCTTATTATTAAACTGCAAATAAAGAAATAAATATAGAGTACACAATCATACAGAAAATTGCAAATATAAATAACAGTCATAAAACACATTGCTGTAAACCTGAGAGTATTATATCCTACGGGTATATGCAGCTGCATAGTCATGAAGTACAATGTAAATAATGTATCCAAGTTTAATACAAGTTTAAATGCACAATTATGCATATAATACCATATTAGTCCACAGCCTTTGTGGTGGCATGAAGGATGAAAAAATTAAACATAGGTGAAAGAAAAATATTAATTAAATAAAGAGGAGTGATGCTTGGCAGAACATGAGGTTAGCCTGAGTGTTTAAGAAAAGTAGATTTGTTTTCTTTTTATTAGATGGGAATATAAGATTTTTACATTGTTTGATGTCTACAGGTAGCGAGTTCCAGTAGGAAGGGAATATTTTTGAAAAGGATCTTACCAAATTGGCAAAAATGAATGGTGTCCTGTTCAGAAGAATACAGTTTTAGTTCTAGAGGTAATAGGTGAGATTTTTTGACAGACAAATTGTTGAGAAGACAGGCAGAATACTCATAATGGGGAATTTGTAAGGTGAGGAGGTGGCCCTTGTAGCCACTGTTAGCCACTATCTTTTATTTATGGCAATGGAGTAGTGTGCAGTTTTGCTGGAAAAGTGAATTAATGTAAATATGTGATTTTTTTTTTTTTTTTTTTTTGCAGATTGTCACTTCTTCTTCTTTCAGCATTTCCCAGTTAGGGGTCACCACAGTGGATCACCTGACCGCTCATGATTGGCAGAGGAGTTTTACAGTGTCAAGTTGCCAGCCCGGTGCCCAACCTTCCACTGAAGGCACACACATGCACACACTCACACCTAAGGGCAATTTGGAGTGTCCAATCCACCTACAGCATGTCTATGGGATGTGGGAGGAAACCGGAGCACCCGGAAGAAACCCACGTGACCACAGGGAGGACATGCAGTCTCCGCACAGAAGGCACCCCAGCCGAGGATCAAACCGGAGAACCTGTTGCTGTGAGACGACAATGCTAACTACTGCACCACCGTGGCCACCCTTTTTGCAGATTGTAACTAAATAGTATTATTTGAAGAAAAAAAAGAATCCAACTTCCAAAAACAAACCCTGACTGATCACTACAGCCTACCTACCACCCTTTCCTTTCCAAAATAAATTTAAATCACTCATCTTTACTAACAGTCCCAAAAATATTAACACGATATTTAAGACAAAAATTATAGGTGACTTCAACCTTAGCTATCTTGGACCTCAGTTAGCTGACATGGATAAATTCCTACCAGATATTGATCTCCTTCAATTCATAACCAAACCAAAAGGCTTTACCTCAGGTCCTCCAAGAACTCCACACTCAGCCTGATTATTACAGACATAGTTAATTATGTCCACAGCATAAACATTCTACCACCATCATTATGCAATCACTAGCCAGTCACATTTGCAATGATCAACTATTAAAAGTCTTAAGAAACCAATGTAGCACTAATATTGACAAACTCAAAAACTTTCTCACAGCTGGAATCATATACTCTCTTTATATGACCTTAATCCAGCAGTAATAAGCCTAACCAGCTTTTGTTTCCAGCTATAAGACAAATTCTTCACAGTTATCCATAGGCTTTATGAACCAAGAGAGGTAATTGTGCCCCTTTATTCATCCCTCATCAGGCCCATCATAGAATACAATGACCCCTTTGGGATGTACCTTACCCGACACCTGCAGCAATTAGAAAGACCCCAAAAGTACCTCATCAGGAGGATCAAAGGACTCAAACAGATGCCATATACTGCTCGGTTAAAAAAACTCCAGCTCTACTCAGTTGCATACCGCCTACTTCGAGGCGATCTATGCCTGACATATAAAGCTATGTCCAACCCAGAATTAATGTACATGCTCCGCCTCAGTAAATCTAAATCCCTTAGAGCCATGCGCTCGAGGGACTTGAACCTCAGCACAGAAATAAATAGAACATGCTGGAGGGACAGATTCATAACCCAGAGGCTCCCTTCACTCTGGAATAGAATTCCAATTCATGTTAGGCAGAGCACCTCACTGACTCTCTTCAAGAAGAATCTTGATGAGTGGATGGGGATCGTAGGTTTGTCCCGGGGATTACTTCCGTGTCACTATTAGACAGAGGCACAGTAAACTAAACTTTAAAAAGGGCACAGTATACTCAAATCAAGGGGTGGCATAAGCCAAACACAATCGGGCTAGGCTTATAAATGCCCCAGGGCAGATAGCCTAGTATGAACCTATGAACCATTAAAAAGAATAGTTATCCCCCAAACTCAAAGAATGTTTTACTCTAAGGGATGGTGTGTGACAAAAATGGAAACACCCCCCACACCCCGCAACTAACAGCTGCACCTACTTTGTAACCCTACATAACATAGCCAGTAAGTTCATCAGCTCAAAAGAAGTCTACACACAAAGAAATGTTACCTTTTTTTCATTTCCAAAAAACACTTTTAGAAAGAATTTAACCTTCTTCTAGGAAGAAAACCTACTCATGACACCCTCTATACAAAGGCCATTCAACATGGCACTACAAAACTTTCTCCAGATTTTTAAAAAGTAGATGTAGCAATCTCCCATCAGTAAACACCACACCTCTCACTTATCATGAGTTTTCTACACCAGCACCATTCAGCCTCCACTTCCACTTCAAATCTTCAAATGCAGATGTTCAAAAGAATTATTGGTACTGCTTGAAAACATTCCCATTGACACACTTCCTGGATCTGACAACACAGACCTCTGGTTTACATATCATTTCAGGGATAAACTATGGATTCCTCTCATCCACATACATAATCTATGACTCACCGAAAACATCATGACACAGATTTGGAAAAAAAAAACTGTTGTAATTAAACCTTTCCCAAAGCAAACAAATCCAAAAGATACCTGTCACTTCTGTCCAGTATCAATTCTCCCAATTCTGAGCAAGTTTCTAGAAAAGATGGTCTGTACCCACTTCTCTATATATATGTGTATACAACACTGCCACCTGATCTCCTCTAAACATCATAGATTCTGTCCTGGGGGAAGTAATTTGACAGGACTTTGGTCCCTAACTGCAAAACACTGACAGAGGCATCTTTATAGGTGCCCTAATTATAGACCTGACAAAGGTGTTTGACCTCACTGACCACTATCTTCTCCAAAACAAAGCATGTCACTCTGTGGTTTAACAACTTCCTAACTCATAGACACTTCAGAGTTAAAATAGGATCATTCCAATCAGAATCTGCACCTATTACCACAGATATAACATAAGCATACCTTCTTGCACTGTTCCCAACTCTATAACCATTAGAAAACTTCCTTGTGACCACCCTCATCTTGCACGTATCCTCTATGCTGATGGCTTGGCCATTTACTGATCAAGTCACTCTTACACCAGCATTCAGGGCCAACTCCAGTCTGACCTACATGAGCTCCACCATTGAGTCATAAACCATAAATTACTTCTCCAACCCACCCACCCCCCCCCCCGCGAAAAGACCAAAACTACACTTTTTGGAACTCCACAGAAAATCCACCAAGTGCCCAGATTTTAAACTATTTTTGACTTATACAGCAATTCTATAGAAATGACCTCCACCTTCAAAAAACTCATGCTTATGGTTTTATCAGTCACTTCACTTCCACTTTCCATCAGGAAAGATTTCTTTTTTCAACTTGAATACGGACTTCCCATTTTCAGTTCTGCCTCCAAGCAAAACAACAGACCACTCCAGGTAATCCGTAATAGCACCTGACAATTCATCACAAACTCAACTCTCTATGAGCATCACTGCATTACCCTATAAAAAGACAAATGGCTACCTATAAAACAATGATCTAACCTTCTGTTGGGATCCCAACTCTACAAACTACTCCAACTCCACATATTTCTTCCCTTTGAAGAAAATCATCATGAATATCATCCACATATATTACTGACAAGCTTTATAAACTCTTATTATCCTTAGAACTGAACTCTGCATCACTGCACATGCTTTCTCATCTCAGGCACCCATGCTTTGGCAGTGTCTCCCCATCCACCATAAGTTACTCAACACTTACTCAAAAGTCCAAATGCAACTCAAAAAGTACTTATTCATCCAAACCAAATGTACCTTCTTCTATGCAGAATATATCATCTAACACACCATCTTTATTTCCTGTCCAAGTCTCTTCTACTTTATCAGATTTATTGAAGTTTGTCCCACTTTAGAAACTAATGTATGCATTGTACATAATACTCTGCTTGATTGTACATTACACTCTGCTTGTGTAAAGGCAGTTTTTTTCTATATGACTAGTCTGAACCATTCTGTTATTGCTTACATTTCTGTATTTTTTTTTTATTTGATTTTTTATTTCACCTTGGCTGACACTGAAATTGGTTAATATTGATCAGTGCACAAATTCTGATAAACAAATAAAAATAGATACATAAACAGAGGACTATGATATGCATCCGATATTTTAGTCTGGGAAGCAGTACATTTGCAGTACTGGAGCATCTGGATTCAAGAGAAAACAGGTTTGAGGGGTGTGGCCAAGATGAGCACTGAGTAACAACACTTTCTCTCTGCTCTGTCCTTACAGAATATTTATGACATGATTTTTTGAGTATATCTATCCTATTTTTTATATATATATATATATATATATTTGGATTCTATTAATATTCTTTAGAATAGTATATAAAAACGTTGGCAATTTTTTTTTCCTGTCAAAAAGTATTAGAGAAAATATCTGGACTTCAGACTACAGGATGAGCTATTCCAAATCTACACTTCAAGAAGCAACTATTACGAAAGAACTTCAGTCACAATTAACTAACATTCAAAAACTGACTGCAAAGATTGATAGAATGGATGTGAAACTGGATAATTTCAAAGAAAAATTTTCCCAGCAAATGGAAATATTACACAAAGACCTTAAACAGCAAAAGAGACAGATTACTGGTATAGAGACTTCACTAAGTGATATGGACACTAGAATTCAGGAAGGTGAGCACAATATAGACTTTCTTTTAAAGCAAAATACTCTTTTACAAACAAAAATTGATGATCTAGCGAATAGATCAAGAAGAAATAATATCAGACTTTTTGGTTTGCCTGATAATGTTGAAGAAGATAATATGGAAAAATTCTTAACATCTTGGCTCCCTGCTATATTACAGCTTCCTGAAGCTCTCTCATAAGGGATAGAAAGAGCACATGGCTCCTTGGCTACTGCAAAAAATGTAAATCCAATTCTACTAAATCTGTTATAGTGAAGTTTTTATCTTCTCATGACAAGGAGATAGTGTTAAAGACTTTTTGGGCTAAATCTCCTATCAGATAAAAAGAAAATGGCATATGCTTTGATAATGATTATTCATCTTCTGCAACTGCCAAAAGAAAGTTTTTTTGCCAATGCTAAAAGAACTAAAGAAATCCCAAATAAAGGCAGACCTATTATTTCCTGCCAGGTTAAAAATATTTCTTCAAGATGGTCCAAAAATATTTGATGATATAGACTCCGCCATTACCTTTGTCAAAACAAGAAAACTGCTTGATAAAATAGAGGATATGGAGTAGGAAAATGCCAGCCTTAAAAGAAAGGCTGATAATTCCTGGAAGACCTCTGAACGTAAAAAGAAGCTCAAAAATAAGTGACTTATTAAATTATTTTACTATGGCTTCTTTACCCAAATCTTAAAAACTAACACAGAAGTTGGGGAAGTGGAAATGGTTCAACAGGTGAGTCTTTGTTGTTTAAAAGTTTTTTATGGTACATAGTTGTTTTAATTGTATTTTATAGTTTATTATTAACTTTAGTTCATTCTAGTTCAATTTCTATAACAAGTAAAAGCTATTTACTTATTCATTTATTTATTATCTTTATATAGTGGTTGTCTGTTATAATAAATGTTCCGTATGTTTGGGACTGAAATTTATAGTATTTTGGGGAAATATAGTAGATACGGAGACTTATAGATGAGAAAATGAGAGTCTTTGTTACAATAGAATCTATTTCATTTGTTTTTAACTGTTTGCTGTTTTATTTCCCTGACTCTCTGTGAAGAGAGACTCTTCACTGATATTGTTGCCATATTGTTGCTTTAATAATTATGTTTCTCATCTCCTGTTCTGCTGTTAGAATGTGGTATTATTTCTGGTGATAGACATATGAAAATTTTATATTTTCTCCCTTTCAGTGACCTGATATGTTTTGAAGTAATTCTTTTGATATTTATTTTAGAAATGTAAATATTTATGGAGAGGTTTTAATTTATGTCTTTTGTTTTTCTTTCTATTTTCCTCTTTGCTGTTGGTTGTGAAGTAATGGAGGATTTTGTATAGAATTATATGTTCGTGGTGGTCTAGTGGTTTACCGGGTTTGAGAGATGGAGTTTGTTGGTCCTTTAACATTTTATATTACTTTTCTTCCTCCCTTATGTCTATCTTATTGTTTGTTTTATGTTTCCCGGTTTTCCCACAAGCTAATCAACAGTTTTCGCAGTGAAAAGCTGTAAAAGTTTTCCCACCACAAGCACTTGTATCTGATCTGTTAAACAACCTTGGTTTGTCCTTGCATTGCTGCTGCTACAATGGAGAACAAGAAAAATGTGTTGTTTCCATGGAAACGTTTATAGTCTGACCCTTGTGCTGAGAAGCTTCGTAAAAGCTGAATAATAGAATAGACAGTTTCTAATGCCATCTACAACTTGGGTGAAAAACTGCATCTAAATAACATATTTGATATGTCTGCTATAACATTTATGAATGTCCACTATCAAAGCACTTTTCACACACTTAAACCCTTACATTTTGTACACTTGTCTTCATAATTCTATTGTGGTTGTGAAAGTTTTATATTGATATGACAAGCATATAGTATACATAGCAATGTTGTTAAAATGAAGGGTTTGGTGTGGATTAGTGTGTCCGTGGTGGTCTAGTGGTTTGCTGGGTTTAAGAGATGGAGTTTCTCGGCTTTGCGCTGTTTCGTGTTGGCTTTTTTCCCCTCTGTTGCCTTTTTGTTTTATCTGCTTTGTGTTTCTTGGTCCTGCTGCTTACAAAAATAAAAGAAAGGAAGAAGAAAATAGCTGCAAAAGTTTTCCCTCCTTGGTCTTGTGCATCTGAACTGCTGAATGACTCTGCTGCCTGTTTGTACTGCAACTGCCTCAACAGAAAGCAAGAAAAAAAGTGTAGTTTCCATGAAGATATTTGTAGTCTGAACTTTGCGCTGAGAACATCTAGAGGTCAAATGCATGAACTGCAGCTAAGTAACCTGTATAATACAATTGTTATATTAAAAGCATTTATGAGAGTGCATAAGCAGAGCATTTTTGATACATTTATACCCTTATGTTTCTACACTTTTATTTATAATTCTATTTTATGTAATTTAAGCCTCTTTTTATTAGTACAACAAATATAAGGCATATATAGTAACACCATTAAAGTATTTATGAAAGAAGAAAGGAAATTAATATATACAAAGCTTTTTATGACACCTAAGAAGAAGTTAATATTCTTTTGCAAGGCACAGAAATCAGAAATAAAAATAATTCAATTACAGGTAGAAAATAAATAAATAATGACTGAAACATAATATATTCTATATGTCTATATTTTGCCACATATAGTATAGTCTCAGATGCAGATGTTTACCATATAAACTAGCATTTTGATATATTCTGACAAACCTAGAAGTTTTTTCAGATTATTAAAGGTCTTAAAGATACATGGAGATGGGGAAATAGTGTTGTTATATATTAGCACAATACATAGACAGGGGATTATTATAACCGTCCAGTACATATAAATTAGTTATGATTTTTGCTTTATTATATAATACATCTCTGGTATTTATGATATGTTGAATTCATATGACAAAAGCTAAAATGAAACAGTTACATTTGATTTACTTTAATTTGTTTCTTGAATTGGTACATACAATTCTAATGGATGTTTGTGAAATTATGCAACAACATATATATTTAGACAGGGAAGAGATGAATGTTGTTGCTAGCCTGATGGTCAATTTGGGTGACAAATGTCACTTAAATTAGGAGTTTTTAACTCCAGGGGGGTTTTGAAAGAGCCTATGTTATTAATGAATGTTATAAGCTTCTGTTAATAGTTATTATGATGTTCACCAAATCTTACAAAACTGAATTTGATGTAAACACATTTCATTGAATAAATGTTTTTCATGTTTTATGTGTAAATTATAATTGCATTCCTAATAGTCAATTTCTATTCACTTATAAAAAAATGGGAAAAAAGGAGTGTTATTCAACAACAGATATTCAGAACATGAATGTTACATGACATCATTAAAGTGTATATCATTAAACATCAATGGATTAAATAATCCTAATAAGAGAAGATCTTTGAACAAATATCTTAAATTACATAATACTCAGTTAATATTTCCCCAAGAAACTCATTTACTAACTGAAGATGTCACAAAACTGGAATCAAAATCTTACAAACTTTTGATTAGCTCAGAACATACACAAAAAAGGGGGTTGGCCATACTATGGAAAATACATTACCTATGCCTAAAATAATTGACACCTACAAGGGGATGTTATCTTCAGTTATTATACAATTTAATAAGAACATTTTGACATTAATAAATATATATTGGATTCCTGGCATTGAACCTACAACAGTGAAACAACATATAGAACATATAGTTCAGTTTTCTATGGGTAGTATTATTCTTGCTGGGGATTTAACTGTATTTCTGACATAAAACACTCTAGTTTGTGTCTTTCGGCTTTTCCCGGTTAGGGGTCGCCACTGCGGAACTCTGGTCCGCTAATGATTGGTAGTTGATTTTTACATGCCGCGTTACCAGCCCTGACGCACAACCTTCAACGAAGGTACGCCCATTCATGCATGTCTCCACGTAGAAGACGCTCTAGCTGTGAATCGAACTGGACAGCGTCTTACTGTGAGGCGACAACGCTACCATAGCACCACCACTGCACATAAAAGACTCTAGTACCAATGGTAAAAGGAAAATTACAACTCTAGCCAAATTATTGAATGAATTCTCAGATTCATACATGATGAAAGATATTAATAACTTTTCTGACCCTAAGTCACTGTTCTATACATTCTACTCACATAGGCATAATTCATATTCAAGAATAAATAAGGTATTAATTTCCAATAACTTAACTGATTTCTTATCAAACTCAAAAGTAATTTCTTGTCCCCTTTTGGAACATAATTCCATAACATTTGATTTTATATTAAACTCTACATTTAATGTTCAAATTAAAAGGATACCAGCCTATATAATTAAACTCAAATATTTTATTGATTTCTTCACAACAGAAGTACAACATTTTATTGAATTTAATAGTACAAAGGAAACTTCATAAATATATATTTGGGATGCTCTAAAAGCCTACCTATATGGAGCAATTATTGATTGGTATAAAAAGAAAAGAATTTCATGGGATAAAGACCTTCAAGATATACAAACAAAGTTAGATACTTTAAGGCTTGATGCTTCAAAGAATCCAGATAAGAAAGACAGAATGAATGAAATAAATACCTTAAACAATAAATACATGGACATTTTAAAACATAAATTTGTGAGAAATCTTGAAAAATATAAACGTATAACTTTTTCTATAAATCCTAGATCCATGAATATACTAGCTAACAAAACTAAAAGATTAAATTAACTTCACCATATTAAAGAAATCTATTCTCCAACAAAAAATGGTATCTGATTTACCAAATATATTAAGTGAGTTTAGAATTTTTTTTTAAATTAAACCAACCCAATGATAACATTAATAGTGCAAAAGATATTCAATCTTGTATACATAATAATATAAAGAACAGGCTATCTGAAGCACAATTAAAATTAATAGATAAACAGATATCTTTTAAAGAAGTAAAAGATCAAATAACCAAACTTATGCAAAATAAAGCTCCTGGTAACGATGGTATAATTTCTAAAATCTATAAGGTTTTGCCTGCTAAAGCATTAACTCTACTACATACAGTATTCAATATAGCTCAAAATAACAACATTATACCTCCCTCTTGGAAATACACATTTATTTCCCCCATACTAAAGGCTGATAAAGTGACTGCAGTGGTGGTGCTGCGATAGCGTTGTCGCCTCACAGTTAGACGAAGCCCGTTCGATTCTCAGTTAGAGCTTCTTCTGTGTGGCAACATGCGTGAATGGGCGTTCCTTCGTTGAAGGTTGTGCATTAGGCCCGGCAAGCCAGCACATAAAACTCTACTGCCGATCATTAGCAGAACGAAGTTCCGCTGTGGTGACCCCTAACAGCCGAAAGACACAAACTAAAGGCTGATAAAGATAATGTAAAATGTGCTTCATATAGGCCCATTTCATTATTAAATACAGACTATAAACTGTTCATGTCTATTTATGCTGATAGACTTAAAAATGTTTTACCATCCCTGGTAGATATGGATCAGACAGGTTTTATAATTAATAAAACTTCTTATGATAACATCAAAAGAACAATAACTTTAATTGAATCAGTAAAAGATTAAAGAAAAATTTGACTCTTGTTAGTTTAGATAATAACTGTGCCTTCGAATGAGTTAATTGTAGTTATATTTTTATCTTACTGAAGGACTTTCTAATAGCTTTATTAATCTTATAACTCAATTATATAATGAAAGTCAATCCTACATAAAAATAGGTACAAGTATATCCCAGAACATACCCATTGTAAAAGGAACCAGGCAAGGTTGCCCTCTAGCTCCACTTTTATTCACATTAATTTTGGAACCTTGGGCTAACCTAATAAAGGATAACAATAATATACAAGGATATAGGTAAAATTGTAATGAAAGATCAAAAATCCAAATGTTTGCTGATGCTGTATTAATCACTCTTGGTGGTACTAACCCTACCTTACAAGAATTATTTAAAAATATGGATATATTTCAAAAAAATTCTGGTCTCAGTTTTAATAATTCTAAAACACAGATTCTTCTAATTGATTCCAAAAGTTATAATATACAAGGCCAATATAAAAAATATATACCTCAGTCCCAATAAATAACATATTTAGGTGTAATTATAGCAACCAATATTAAAGACATCTTACACCTAAATTACAGTAAAAGTATAACTACCATAGAGACACTAATTAGTAAGTGGAACAAATTTTTTATTTACAATGGATGAACAAATTTCCATTTTAAAGATGATCTTGCTTCCAAAGATATTATACACAATACAATATATCTCTATTCCCCCTAAAGGCTCTTTTATTAAAATATTTAACACACTGATTAAGAATTTTTATGACATCTGATAAAGCCTAGAATTACATTGTCCTATCACATGTATAGCTGGGAAAATGGAGGTATATCTTTACCAAATCTAGAAGTTTATTCAATTTTGTCAGTTATTAAAAAAAATGTTTATCTAATAGATGGAGAGTATTTTGCAAAATGGAAGGAAATTATGTTAAATTTATCACAAAATACCAAAAATGAAAATAACAAACATCTACCACAGTTAATAACTAATTCATGTATATGGAATATGAGAGAGTATTTTTCCAATTATTCCATTCAAATGCATAAATCTTCTTATATAACTTTAATTCTAAGGGCCTTTAAAAACTTTATATTTAGGTTTAGAATCTTTGAAAATTGTCTGTTCCTCATCTTCCCTATTGCCTGTACACAAAGTATATGTCTATCTGCAGATCATTCTAAAATGTTATTTAAACAAAAACAATTGATGTTTTGGCATCAAATGTTAAATAAAAATGAGGTAAAATCTATTAGTTCTCTTATAGATGAATATAACCTTAACTTGCTACTTTGGTCAGATTTGCGAGAGTTTAGAAAATATATTGTAGATTAGCTAATTTTAATCCCTTCAAATGCTAAAAATTCAATACAAAAACTTATCCAATATTTGATTTTATACACTTATAATACTTTCCCAGTTAAAATAGTATATCATATATTTATAAAAATTAAAAAAGACCTAGATGTATATTCAGATAACTATTGGAATTAATTTGCTGCAATTAATAGTTTTATTCCCTCAGAAAAAGACAAAGTTAATTTCCTTCAGTTAGCCAGCAAAAGCACATCCTTCATTAAATGGAGAATCTTCATATGGAGATTTTTACATAAATCTTTCATCACACCTCAGAAAATGAGTAAGATAACTAAACAAGATGTTTGCTGGAGATGTAACGCAGTAACAAATACTGATTGGAATCATATATTTTATGACTGTGTATTATTAAAGAAATTTTGGGAGGAAGTTAACACTTTTTTACAGGCAATTTTTACAGACACTTTTATACTTGCAAAGTCACATGTATTATTCAATACACCTGTCCCAGACTGCATAAATAAAAACAAATATTCTTTACTAAGGTCTATACTTTCCATTGCCAGGAAAGTAATTACAGGAAATTGGAATTCCTCATCAGTTCCCTCATTTAAAGAGTTTAAAGGTCTTCTCTTACAAATATCTAAGTTAGAAATGTTAACTATCAAATCTAAATCTACAAGTAATACAAAATTATATTACAAATGGGAAAATGTACATGAATTATTGGTTAAAGAACTGGATAAATGGTTAATGCAGTAATATTTTCTTTTCCTTTAAATCTTTTATTCTATGTTTTCATTTTCTTCTGCCAAATTAAATGTAATTGAGCCTGTTATTCGATATATAGTGAACATCATTGTATATAGCTTACTGTGCTATTATAGTTATTGTATTATTTTTTCCTTTTTAAATATTGTATTTTAAAAATTTAACTTATTCAATTTCTTTCAAAAGATCTGTTCATTATATTAATGTTTTCAATAAAGCTTTTAAAAAAAGAGAAAACAGGTTTGAGATGTTGTAAGTTTTAGTTGAGATAGTACACTTAACATTTGTTTATCAGTCTGCTTATAGAAGAAGTACTGGTAAAACTGCACCTAGACACTTTTGTTCCTTTGCAAAAGGAAGAGGGGTACATGCAGTTCAGTAATTGTGATACTTTCTGAGTATTTAACTTCTGGTGAGTACTGAATAACATTACAGAACTTTTGTTTGCATTGACAGGAAATGTATTATTGGGAAACAATTTCCATTTGAAGAAAAAAATCATTCTATAAATCATCTTTAAATGAGTTATAATTTCAGTTGTCCTTACTGAGGACAATGTCACCTGCACAGCTGATGTGTGGAAGGTCCCAGGGCAGATCATTAATAGAGAAAAGAGAAGTGTACTATACACAGACCCCCTAAGGAGCACCTTTGCAGGATGTTCTTAATATAAAAAAGTATTATTTGATTCTAGAAGGGTGAAGGCCCATCTTTGGAAGTAGCTTTTAACCTAGTGCAAAGCAAGTGAAGAGAAACCCATCACACCAAGTTTATGAAAAATGAGAGAATAGTCAACAGTATTGAAGATTTTACTGAGTTCAAGGAAAATAGCCCATTTAAGTTTATCTTGCTTTCAACAGGATGAGATTTGGCCTTCAAGTGAGAATATTGAGTTGCTGCAATTGGATTAAATCCATACTGTCTATTGCTTAGGGTATCATACTTTGAAATGTATTTCAGAATATGATTTTAAACTAGCTTTTCGAGAAAGTTAGTTAGTGGGCTAAAGTTAAAAGTACATTAAATCATCATTAGCAGACTTTTACTTGAGGCTTGACTAGAACATGTCTAAAGATGAAAGGGTTCTTAAGACAGTATTACAAATTCCATCATCTCCCTGTGTTTTGTTTGGGTCCAGCTTGCATAGTTCTTTTTCAGTATCTGAAATTGAGTGGATGTTACTACCCCCCTTTGTGTAGCCAAACTGTTTTGCATAAGATTCTATGACTTACAAGATACTGTTGACCTTTCTCTGATTCTTTATAAACTTGGTATAACAGGTTTCTCCTCAGATGTCTTGCAATGGTTTTCTTATGTTTGAGAATTAATTTTAGAATCTATACACAGTTTAACGATTTGTCTTTTCTCTTACCACATCATACACACACACACACACGCACACACACACACACACACACGCACGCACGCATGCACACACACACACACACACACACACACACACACACACATATGTATATATATATATATATATATACACACACACACACACACACACACACACACACACACACACACACACACACACACAACAATTTCCTATTCCTACATGATCTTCAAGGTTTCCTGTTTTTTTTTCTTTCACTATGTTTAATTTATCTGTCCAGTTTGTTTATTTCCATTTTCAAAGGTATAGTTCAACCAAAGTTCCATTTCTTATATGTTTTATCTCACATCGTAATTAAATTTCTCTTTCTTATGGAAATAAATAGCATTATGTACCTAGATCCTGGGTTTAAATTTTTTGATTTTTTTGTATTAAAGCAATTTCCCTTTCAAAATTTGTTGCATTCCTTTGGCAGTCTTTCAAATAAACACAGCACTCCAAACAGTTTTACACAGTGACAGGTTTGCTTCCATATATAGTCTGTTATTAATCTTGTGTGCATTGAGTTTTATTCAAGATTAAAATAATTGTTTAACCTTTACAACTTCATGATCCCTGCAGGTATTTATTTTTATTTGATATTTTGGAGGATTAGTACAAAGGACTTTGTTATATCATTGTCACTAAATTAAGTGATTGGGAAAGAAGGAAGATTAAAATGAAAATTGGAAACAAAAATGAAAGTGAAAATATGTTACACAGGGGCTAAAGGAAGATTTCTCCCACATGTATTTTTTTGACAGAACTAAGAAAGAATTCTGAGTTCTCACATGCTTTCCATTCAAGTCCATGTGCTTGTCGGGAATACTCTGCTGAAACCAATGTATGTGCCAGTTTCTACAATTAAAAAAAATATCAATGGATCAGTTTATGTCTATAACTTAGAAATAAAAGGATAGTTCTATCTATTACATAATATGTGTTGCCAAAGTTATGTGCTAAAAACATGTAGGAAGAGGTTGTTTTGCTATAGTAGCAAAGCGAGGGTTTGAAAGCATCCAAAAGCCAAATTTGTGGGGACCACTGCATGGGGTAAAGCATTTAGGAGCAGCCTCTTTCCATTAGTAACATAGGGGACAGACCTGGGGTAAATTTTCTGTTTCCCATCCATAGATCCAAGTTGTATTTGAATATGGACAGTGAATGGCTTTTGTTTTAATTGGGTTGGAAGTCAAATCCAGAGCAGCAGTACTTCTACGAGATAAACCTGTTCCTCCAAACCATTCTGTTGATGTTGCAGAAGAGGACTAAATACCTAGACTGAGCATTTCTGATACCATTTGACTTGGCAATGTGCAATACATCCATCAGTATTGGTTAAAAGGATGCCTTGTTGGCCAGACATGGGTCACCACTTAACAGTCTGAAGGATAACAAGTATAGTGATGGGACTTTGAGTTAGTCCATGTAGAACATATTACTAAGGCCTTCTATCATTTTAGTAAAGTATTTCTGTGTATATTTCAGTTATTGCATGTGTCTGGACAGCTAATATGCCAAAGGTGGCATCATACTCAATAATTGGCCTAATGAGGGCTTAGTAAAGGGGAACAATGACATCCCTAGATCTAGGAACAGTCCCATTGTTTATATGCTGTACAATATAGAAGAACCTGCTTACAACAATTGACACATGTTGGTTGGAAGTCGGGCCACTGTCCACATGAGCTCCCAAATCCCAAACAACTGGGTCAGCTCTAAGGGGTGTATTGTCAATGTGGCAGTTTTCTGGGGAAGATGACTTTCAAAAGCTTATGATAATTTATTTTTATTTAGTTTCAGTTCATGATTTTGGCACCAGTTATTTATTTGAGACAAAAATTTATGCAGGATGGCTAAAGCATTTGGGGATTCAATGACTGCTCCTTGCTTGTAATCATTTGCAGATTTAGTCAGCCACAGCCCTTTGGTTTTGGCCTTTACTTCTGAGAAGTAGATGCCAAACAAGACAGGTTCCAGCTCATAACCCTGGGGGATTCCACTGGTGACTAGTTTCTTCGCAGAGTAACTTATCCTAGTTTGATTTCCTGCATCCTATCTGTGTGTGAATTATTTGGCAATCCATCAGATGACATAAGAGTATCTTAGAGTGGGATTGTGTCAAAAGCTTTGACCAGGTTGAGCTATGCAGTTTCTACTATTTTACCTTCATCCATTGCTTTGGTGAACTTTTAAAAAATGTCCGCCAATTTGAGTAAGCTTGACCTGACCTTGTCAAATCTTAACTATGACAGGGTCCTGTGTTTGAAGGTTCCATATGTCCTTATTATTTAGTTTCATAATACGTCCTTCCATGGCTTTGCATATGAGACTGCCAAACTTAAGAGTCTAATCATGTTACTCAGTTTGACTAATTTATCGTATTATTAATTTAGTTAGTTACACTTTTGTTTGACTAGCATATCTTGACACATGGGTCATCTTCAGGTTGCGTGTGTGTGAGTGTGTGTGTGTTTGTGTGTGTGTGTGTGTGTGTGTGTGTGTGTGTGTGTGTGTGTGTGTGTGTGTGTGTGTGTGTGTGTGTGTGTGTGTGCATGTGTGTTTGTTCGTCTTGCATTTATGTGGTAAATCTTTAAAATGTAAGGTGTATTTTTTAATAAATAGCTTAATTGCTGTAATTTTTGCAAAAAAAAAAACATAATGAAAAAGAATTACATATGCAAAGAAGAAATCTGAGCAGAGAGAACTAAGAAGTATGCTCCAATTATACATCCTGGTTTATGTACCAATGAAACTAACAGAGGTGAACAAAAGAATATGAGTAATCAGAATCTCATCATTCATTACTCCTTGGATGCTGCAGAAATCAGGAATATTATATTACAAAACTGGCCACTAGTACATAATGAAAGTGACTTCAAAGGTCACCTTGATGGTATGCCTTGATTGTATGCCCTCTTGCACCAATAAGAATCATCCAAACTTCAAGACAATTCTAGAAAGACCAGAAAAAAAATCATGTACTGGAAGTTTTGAGACATTGAAATGTGGCTTCTCCAAACAATGTATGTATATAGAAAATAACTGCAGCAGTGCACTGGGGGACACTGCTAGATGATGGCTTACAAGGGCAAATATTTTTGCTATACTTCTAAAGTTGTTTACCTTGCCCAGTGTCAGTCATGCAGAGCCTTTTATATAGGCAAGACCAACAATTCACTTAATAAACATATTTATCAATATTTGTATAACATTAAAAAAGAGACAGCAAAAGTGCTCTAGCAAGGCATGCAATAAGCTGAGAACATTGTTCTATGTTTAGATTTTCCTTTCTTGAAAGGATTACAGATGAAAACAACAAAGGGGGCTGGCATAATTTATTATTGCACAACGAATTATGTTGGCAGTTACGTTTGGTTGCCACTAGTGTACTAGGTTTAAATGAAGCAGTAACAATTGCTAGTGAACTCAATTATAAGGCTTCTAAACTTTGAGCGTTGACTGCATACTTTAAAGTTCATTTTAAAGCTATTTTTCTGCACCCATTTATTTAGAGTATTCAGCTGTGGAATGCTAGTTTTACTTACAAATTGGATCTTTTAATATTTTCTTGGTTGACTTGTTGACAGTGGTTTTCACTGTTACAAAGTTTCACTATGGTTCATAGGTTCATAGGTTCATACTAGGCTATCTGCCCTAGGGCATTTATAAGCCTAGCCAGAGTGTGTTTGGCTTTCGCCACCCATTTTAAATTAATTTTGCTATGCCCTTTTTCGAAGTTAGTATACTGTGCCTCTGTCTAACAGTGACACAGAAGTGATACTCGGGGTAAACCTACGATCTCCCATCCACTCATCAAGATTCCTCTTGAAGACAGTCAATGAGGGACTCTGCCTAACCTGGACTGGGATTTTATTCCAGAGTGAAGGGAGCCTCTGGGTTATGAATCTGTCCCTCCAGCATGTCCTATTTATTTCAGTGCTGAGGTTCAAGTCTCTCGAGCACATAGCTCGATGGGATTTGGATTTTCTGAGGTGCAGCATGTCCATTAATTCCGGGTTGGACATGGCTTTATACGTCAGGCACAGATCGCCTCTGAGCAGGCGGTATGCCACTGAATAGAGCTGAAGTTTCTTTAACCGGGCAGCATATGGCATCTGTTTGAGCCCTTTGATCCTCTTGGTGATGTACTTTTTGGGGTCTTTCCAGTTGCTGCAGGTGTCTGGTAAGGTACATCCCAAAAGGGGCATTGTACGCAATTATGGGCCTGATGAGGGATGAGTAAAGAGGCACGATGACCTACCCTGATCTAGATGTGAATCCCTTCATGATTAGGTGGGCTATATAAAATATTCTTCTAACCACTTTGGCCACATGGTTGTCAAATGAGAGATTGCTATCAACTTGGGTCCCCAGGTCCCTAATTACTTCTTCAGTACTTAATGGATTACCACCTATGTGGTAATTTGTGGGCACTTTGTTTTTGCCAAAGGGGATGACTATACACTTTTTGGCATTTAGCTTGAGGCCATGGCTCTGGCACCAGTTGTCTGTTTCTATGAGCCCCTTTTGGAGGATGCTTGTGTCGGCTGGAGAGTCGATTATGGCACCCAGTTTGCAGTCATCTGCGAACTTGGTCAGCCACAGTCCTTCCGTGTTGGCCTGTACCTCCGAGAAATATATACAGAACAAGAGAGGTCCCAGGACTGAGCCTTGTGGGACGCCACCTGTAACTGGTTTGGAGTCTGACATGGCTCCAGCAATTCTAACCATGTGGGTTCTGTCCTTGAACCAGTTTGCAACCCATCTAGTGACATAGGGGTTTATATTTAAGCTGGTGAGCTTATCTATAATGCCCGAGTGCGGTATTGTATCGAAGGCTTTTGTGAGGTCCAGGTAGGCTGTGTGGACCACCTTCCCCTCGTCAATGGCCTTGGTGACTGTTTCAAAGAAATCAACCAGGTTTAAGAGGCAGGATCTGCCCATAACAAAGCCGAACTGGGTAGGATCCAGTGTCTGTAGGTCCCCAATATCTTTATTTATGAGGTCCATGATGATCCTTTCCATAGCTTTGCAGACCAAGCTAGTCAGGCTAATGGGGTGATAGTTTCCAGGATCTGTTGAGGCACCACCTTTGTGGAGAGGGACCACTGTTGCTGTATGCCACGCTTTGGGTACATATCCTGTAGCAAGGCTGAGATTGAACAGTAGTTTTATGTTTGGGTTTAGCTCTTCTTGGAGTTCATGTAGGACACAGCCTGGGACACTGTCTGGTCCCATTGATGCTGTGTTGTTTGCTTTGAAGAGGGCGGCTCTTACCTGAGCATCTGAGATGTCAGGGGGGCAGCACTCTGCTGGGATAGATATTTGCCCTTTTGGTGGGGGGGGGGAGTTTGCACTGAACCTGTCAGCTAGGATGCTGGCAATGTCTGTGGGTTCGGTGTATTTTTTGTCATTTTGGACTAATTCTGAGCATATCTGGGAATTCCCACCCAGGTTCCTAACATAACTAAAGAAAGCCTTGTGATTATCCTTAGTGTCCTGTGCAATTTTTCTTTCGAAGCTGTCCTTATACGATTTTATGAGTGCCCGTAGTTTTTTGCTAATACTGATCAGAGATGCCTTCCCTTTTGGGGATTTTGCTCTATCATGTAGTAGCTTCCTCCTTCTATTGTATAGTTTGTTTATGGCTGGGGTCCACCAGACAGGACGTCTGCCTTTGGAGGATTGGGTCTTGGTTTTATTTGGGATTGCAAGATCCAGGCATTCCTGAAGGTGTTCATAGAATGTGTTTATAAAGGATTCTGCAGTCTGGGTCATATTTTCCACAGGCCCAGGGGCTTTGGAGGATTCCACCTCGGTTTTGAGGAGTGTGAAATTTGCTTTAGAGAAGTTTTTCACTGTGGTTTTCTGGGCAGGGGGTGGGGTCAGGATGTGAATATCCAGTGAGATTAGTTTATGGTCAGATCTTACCAGTGAGGGATACACTTCTGGTCTGGAGCATAGAGTCCCCATGTTGGTGATGATCAGGTCCAGTATGTTTTCCCCTCTTGTGGGAGTGGTAACAAGTTGTTCCATAGCATTTGAGTTTATAAATTCTAGGAACCTTTGGGCTAGGGTGTTGGAGCTAGAGTAATGCTCCCAGTCTATGTTTGGGTAGTTGAAGTCGCCCAATATAATGGTGTTTGGAGAGACCTTCATATTTTCCAGTGTTCTCAGGAAGGCTGAGTGGGGTTCCTGGGTTTGGGAGGGTGGTCTGTAGCAGGCTATAAACTGGAAGGCAGTTTTACCCATTGTTAGTTGCACATGGATAGTCTCTGATGCTTCGTGCTGTGCCACCAACCTGGGTATCTTTGATGAATATTGATACTCCCCCTTCTTTTGTGGTCCGGTCCAGGTTTTGGGGCCGAAGAGCATGGTATGAGGTATAACCTGGTAGTGCTGGGGTGCTCTCGGGAGCCTTGAACCAGGTTTCTGTTACTGCACAGATATCGATGTTCTCCATGCTAAGGAGAGCTTCGAGTGCATGCATCTTGAGTTTTAGACTTCTGGCGTTGAGTAGTATTACCCTTAGTTTCTTATCCCTTGTGAAAAATATGGAGGTGGTTTTGTCTTTTGAGCCTTGCCTAAAAAAGGCACTATGGGGGTAGCAAGAGACTTTGCCAATATCCGAAAGCCCAGGGGTGACAGGTGCAAGCTGTCCCTAGCGAAGCATCGTGGCTTGTCGAGCATGCTATCCCAGGCTGACAGGCATTGGATCCCCTTTGAATGACACCAATACTTAAGCCAATTGTTGAAATTGATCATCTTGTCTTCATATTGTGGCATCATTCTTGGTGAGGGTAAGATGCTACTCAAGGTCAGGGTCATACCGGCCTGGGCTACATGCTCAGAGAGCTCCTCTATGTCTCTTTTCATGTAGTCCAGGGAGGTACGTCTCAGGTCATTCACACCAGCATGGACAATGACTGAGTCATATTTGTACTTGCCTTGGAGTGACCTGAGTGCTTGTGTTATGTGGCGGATCCTAGTGCCCGACAGGCAGCTCACTGTGACCTTCTCCTTGTTCAGCCTGGTGAGCAGGACATCAGTGTGCCTAACGATAGAGTCACCTATTACAAGTGTATCAGGTGTGTTGTTTAGCCTTAAGGGCTGTGACTGTTCAGCACACTGGCTTTGTGAGCTATGTGTTGCACGTGTTTTGTTTTGGGTAGCGGTTGCTTGGGTGTCTGCTTTGGATGTCTCTGCTGCTTAGGCAGATTTTTATTTAGAGCCTCCGAGTATGTTTTTGTGTGTTTATGTGTTTGGTTTGCTGTCATGGTAGGTCTATATGAGACTGGAATTGTAGTAAGTGTGGTTTCCTTCTCCTCCTGACTGGTTACGCCAGTACTGAGTTGAGAGAGCTTAGCCTCCAGTTTGGCTATATGGTTGCATCTCTCACATGTGTTGGAATATGTTGGGAGGAGGAGAGGGTTGTCTATGTACATGAGGCAGTTGTTACATTGCCTCAAGATTCCCAGATTCACCAGCTGGACCGTAGAGGAGATTGACAACTGACCTTTGGACATGCTAGAATAGTATTGGGAATTCCTTTATAATTGAAAAAAAGGGCCAATGGGGAACAAGGTACTCAAGGGGAGTTTGTGAGGGTGTGGTGCTTTTAATTTTTTAGTGCTGACTTAGTGAGCAAGTGCCAGGTAACTTAAATGCAATGTGTTACAGGTAACTTAAATGCAAAAACGACAAACAGTAACTTTCTTTCAAGTGAAACAAGGAAATAAGTACAGTAAGAAATGCAGATATCACTAGGGATCCACAGAAGTGCTGAAAAGCCACTTTTTAGGTGAAATTAGTCTTTAGGGGAAATACAAACAACAAGCATACAAACAAAGCTAGATTCAGCAGGCCTGGATCTAGTCTATGCTACAGCAAACAAGGTGTACCAATTTCAGTAAGAAACAGTTCAAATATGCAGGCACTATAAGCCTTTAACCAGAAATTCCCAGCTCAGAAGGGCAGAGTCCAGCCTCTCCTCCCACAAGAGTGTAGACCACGAACCCTTTTAATGTAAAATAACTGGCCTGAAGCCCAAGTGCTTAAACCAGAATTAATACACTTTTAGAATAACAGACACTGAGCCCTCAATCAGCAGTTCCCAACTTAGAAGGATGTAAGCTACCTGTCCTGCCACCACAGTGCAGGCCACAAACCTTCTTAATGTAAAACAACTGGTCTGAAGCCCAAGTGCTTAAACTAAAAGGCTTAGAATGAGTTACACCAGGCAGTAATAAATACAATTGAGTACTTTTAAGATGATGCAAAAGCAAAATAAAGTAGGAAGAAACACAAATACAGTAAAAGCAGATAATTTTTTTTTTTTTTTTTTTTTTTTTAAGTGGAAAGAGAAAGGAGTAGCAGAAACAGCATAGGTTACTATTAAATTGCACAGGTCACTTTAAAAATGTTGATGATCTTTTTTGATACATTTTCACATACTTCCTGTTTCTTACATACTATCTGATATAAAAAGGGGCAGTTTAGTGTGTTCTCATGATGTTATGGCCTTTTTAGGTCTTTTTATTTCTTTCTGAAGATGTGTACAATAAGTTAGATGAAAGCGCTTATATTTTAAAAGGTATTGCAATGAAAGCTACACTCTGAAGTGTTTTGCTGTCCTGATCATTTTGTTTTTTGGCATTTTATGAGAATGCAATTTTCTGATATGAAACTGTGGTGGAATTATGGCCAAAACAAACCTTCAGACATGTTATTGTCTCCTAAAATGTTAATGTCTTATGAGTAGTCAGATGAATTAAAAGAAGCAAACCAACATATATTGTAAGGCTAAATAAGGAAGAGCACTTGCACTCCCTAGTTTACATTCTCACTTACAAAAACATCATTCAGAGTTCTTAGGTATGAAGCCTATTGTTTCCTTCTATTCAGCCCTCTAATACCTTATCAGAAAAGTTGGGACACTCATCCAAAATGCCTACTATGTTAAAATTCTCCCTTGTGACATGCATGAACCAGTTCTCAGCTTTTCATTTGTGTTAGATGATTCATTTGAAAGGTATGTGCTACAAATCTTTAGAAGAGTAAGTTATTATTACCAATATGATGTACTCCTCACCCAGTAATTGGCACTAGATACTGCGAATCTACAGTTGCAGCCTTATCATCAGTACGGAAATATATATTTGTGTGTGTGTGTGTGTGTGTGTGTGTGTGTGTGTGTGTGTGTGTGTGTGTGTGTGTGTGTGTGTACAAAATGTCAGGACTATATAATGAGGATGGCAATGATATAGAAGTATAATTGTTTCAGTTATAATCATGAATCATGAAGTCATAAAGCAAGAGGACTAGGATATATCTTTCTAATTGTGGCTTGTAATGCCATTGCACCATACAAAAACAAAAATATTTGGTAATGTTTGACTAGTCACCATACTCTAAATGGCATCCAGACTTTTTCTTGGACACTGCCAATTAAATCAAGAAACAATTACAACATTACTGATGAGTGCATCACAACAAGTTTAAGAATTTAATAAAATATATTTGTTTTGCCAATATTGTATAGGTGACTTCAGATATATATATATATTTTTACATTTATGGTAGATGTGCACCTTCTTTGGGAGGAATAAAAGCCACCTTTCTGATAAGGTGTCTCCACCCTCTACACACACCCTTGTGAACATAATCAAATCTACGTATACTGCATCAATGGTGAGGGGGGTATCCAACAAGAGGAATTTAGTATATCTTAACGTTATGAGAAAATGTCTTATCAATGAGGCTTCTTGCTATCAAGATTAAGTACAATATGGTAATACTATTTAGTTCTATCATATGAATCATAATAAAATTACTCACATTTTTATTTTGATAACTGAGCCCTTACACACATTTTTATTTTAAACTTGCTAGGTCAGGAGAAATAAAAAGCACAATTTTCAGAAACACTGACAAGAGATGCAGCATTTAAGTTATGAAAGAAAATCAAACTTCAATGAAGCATTTGTAATGCCATAAGATAACAGAAGTCACTGTTTGCCGCATAGAACAATGTAATCCATTTTCTTCTTCAAGCATAAAAAATACTTACTGACAATGCATCCAGTCAGTTTCTAATACTGATAAGCTATGGCTTTAATCCTTTCAAAGGAATGCATACTGGATTCCTGCCATGCCTACTCCAACAGGTTTTAGTGGATGTGATGTACTTAATCTAATTTCAGCTTTTCTTACATAATTTATTTATTTTATTTATTTACATTTGTTGACCGGGAGTGTCCGACTGGACGTAGGTCCATTTTCAGCGAAGGCCCGGGGAAAAAAGCTCCACAGTTAAAATATACAGACAGTAGTTACATTGGATTTGCATAGCAATTAACAATTTGATCAACATAGCAATTAAAAATTACAAATATAGTTACAGATGAAGAACATAGTACATCAGTAGACAAATAATCATCTGTGAAGTACATAACAGACATTAACAATTGTTACAATAAGAAGTTCCTGCTGTATATAAAGTAGTTAGGCTTATGAGCATCCAAGCTTGCTATAATCAAGGTAGTTAGTGGGGTGGAAAGAAAGGTAGTGGGTGGATGGGATGGGTGATATTAGAGGGGGAGTTGAAAGGGCATAGCCAGCATGTTTTTAGATGCGCTTTTAGTAAAGTTTTGAAGTGGGTGCATGATGGTACAGAGGTAATTGTGGGAGGGAGGGAGTTCCATAATTTGGCTATATATTTTTATATATACATTATTTGTTTCAGTTCAATCACAGAGGAGATATTGAGTGATATGTTGTGGCTGTAATAAAAAATTGTAGTTTTCAAAAGAATCCAGATGGTTTGAGGATGTTGATGGTTGCTGAGACAGTAAAACCTTCATTTAAAAAAAAAATATATATATATATATATATATATATATATATATATATATATATGTGTGTGCACTGCAGTCACAGTACAAGAACCACACTGTTGCAGACAAAAAGTTCTTGTGCTAAAATTATATATTGATTTTTTTTTTTTTTTTTTTTTTTAATTAAATGACAGGACAGAGGGATAAAGTACAGACATCAAAACATAGTTCACATGATGTACACACATGAATATTTTTGTAAAAAAAGGAAATAATTTACATGATATACATCGTACAGTTCTTCAATCAAAAGAAAATCATTTTCATGACATACATATACTGTAAGAGTAATCAAAGCAATGCTTTCGAGAAAAGGACTTGAAGTATAAATCATTAAAATATTTGCATTATAGAAGGAAATTAAATTACTGAGTAATACTGTTTAGTTGGAGGATTGTAGATGATGGGTTATGTTGTAGCAGAAGTCAATAGCTCTTATAAGTAAGCATCATGCTTAAGAGTTTTGGAAAAAGAAAAGAGTTGGAATGTGGAGAAGATACAATATGGAAGATCGACAGTTGAAATAAATGCATGGTAATGACTTAGGAGTAGGTGGAGAATATGCGATTGGGGTGCAGGTGAAAAGAGATATGATAGCCGAAAATATGCATTTTAACTGATATGTTGGTGACAATATAGGAGTATAAGGCAGTAGTGGAAAGTTATAAATACACTGAGTGAAGAAAGTATACCGAATTATAAGCTACAGATGCAGTATGTAGTATAAATTATGTTGATAATAATAATATGAGGATTAAGGGGGAGTATAAAGCAGTAGTGGTACAGTAAATAGGAAAGGGGGAAGGAAAGCCTCGAGAGCAAGGAGAGCAAAGCCAGATTTGACTTAGATGTTGTTTAAGCATCATTTGAAATCTGTGCCCCATGTCTGTCTGTTTAAAATGTGTTAAGATTGTATTCCATAGTTCTGAGACACTAACATAGTCACTAACACTAGGGGTATATATGATGCTTGCTGGTGACGATAGCTAAGGCATGGTTTATAGAAGCTACTCATGCTAATGTGCAATGCCTGTAAGTATAATACGATGTAAATGAGAAATTGTGTAAAGCGAGATATGCTAATTGGTGCTTCTCCTTGGATATTTACTTTACAGTCCATGAACATGCCTCCAGTGACGTCTTCAGTAGTTTACCCAAGTATACACAACCACTAAAATGACATAAAATAAATTAGTTCCCCAGCAATCCCTTTTGTAGTCTGACCATGTAGGCCAAACACTTAATAACACCAATGTCCCAATGATCCCTTCAGTAGTTTGTGATTCCTGACCGTCCTTTCAGTAGTTTGACCATATATGCACAAGTACTCAAATGACATCAAAATGAATTATTTCCCCAACGATCCCTTCAGTACTTTTATCATGTATGCACAGGCACTCAAATGACAATAAAATTAATGATTTCACTCAATGGTCTCTTCAGTACTTTTATCATGTATGCACAGGCACTCAAATGACAATAAAATTAATTATTTCACCCAATGGTCTCTTCATTAGTTTGACCATGTAAGGGCAAACACTAAAATACAATTAAACAAACATTCCTTGAAGATTAAGCTAATTAATATTATATAATTTTAAAAAGTATGGCAGTAAATATTAATTTTTTTCCTTCTAGTCAGTTAATTAATTTGCCAGCTAACTCTTGTAGTCCTCGGGTAAATTTGGAGCTTACTGTCATATGTTTAGGGTCCTTTTATGTATTTATATGCAAATGAGGACCTTTTTATGTTTTCCTTTATGAATCATAATAATACACAAATGCATCATAGCCCTTATCCTTGTAATAGCTGCCCCCTAAAGGTTATGCCTTAAACATGTTTTGTTACACTTTTGCTGTAGCGAGGTATGTTTACCAAAACACCTCTGTATTTCCTTAGTCAATCTGAATGACCTAATTTACATAAGGACATAGCAGCGCTCTTTGTGTATTACTACTAAGAACTTACGAAGGACAGTACTGTGAATACCACCCATAGTATGAGTAGAGAGGCAATCCACAAGAAATATGTTTATTGATGATTAATAGGGACTTGTTACTGGAGTGAAGGTCTCTGTCTGGACAGTATCACAGAAATGTGTTCTGTAGTGCTGGGCATTTGTCAGGAGCATATAGTGTGTTTGCAAGTCTTATTTCTGAGTCATCTGTGACCATTCCAAAAATGCAACCTGAGAACTAGGCACAGAAACACAGAGGAATAATTTATTGGAATCTGACAATGAAACTTATGATCCTTCACATCCACTGATTCTACAGATAATAAAACCAGTACAAAAAAGCCCTAACATAAATAATAGTTATACAGTCACAAGCTATCAGGGAACATTCAACTTGAAGTCGTACATTTATGAGAGCAGCAACAATCCCAAGAAACAAAACTAATGATGGATTCTAATAAATTGCTCCTCTGTGTTCCTGTCTGTTTCTCCTGTGGCTTTAATTGATTTAATAACTATGGGACAGATTATTTGCTTTTGAGCCCTTTTTTTTTATTTTTTTATTTTTTGGTTTTGAACCATTTCAAAAATCAAAAGCAGGGCAGGGGATGAGAAGAAACATTTGCTAACTGAATTACTCTGGATTTGTCAGAGTTGCAGGTGACTCGGTTAGCTGCAGGAGCCATGCACTTCATATTGATCACTGCACAGCATTCATTTACGGAGACTATAGCTAAATTGCACACTCCAAAAACATGAAAGATCTCAAAGTCTTCAAAGCCTCTTTCACAGAAAAGGTGACTGTTTTCAGCAAAGTGACTGCTGCTCAGTGGACTGTGAAATTAAGATCATTAAAACATGTACCATTTATTACAGTTATTTAGAAACAAGTCATACAGCTTTTTTTGTTTTTGATGCATGCTAAGAAATTATCTTCTGCGTGGATGACTTGAGGATTAACTACTGGAAGTAGCCAGAATGGTAACCTTGTGATATTTTGAGACTCATTAGTCAGAGTCCAGGAACAGTGAGACTGAATATTTGAAAATCTGTACTTCTATATTCCAAGTCAGAGATTTCAGCTTCTCTGAATCTTCCCTTTTCAAGAAGGTATGGAGATATTACAGTTAGTATATATAGATTCATGAGTGTTATTTTTTATTTATTTTTTTTTTTTTTGGTAATGTCAGGACTCATACTTACGAGTATCAGAACTGCAATAGGGAGTCATCCAAAACACACTTTTGTTGAAGTGCAGTGATTTTTATATCATCATGGCATTTGGTGAGTCAAGTACAGTGATGCAGTTTTACACTTCTCCATATTTAAGTTTTTGGACCATGTTTTTTTTTTTTTTCAATAAAAAGCTTTGTAAACCTTTTATTAAACCACAGCTCAAATAAATGTAGCATTTAATACTATGACATTACTTTTGGATAATGTGTGTTGCGTTGATAGACCTTAATAGAGCACCATCATGCATGTATGCTAATGTGACTATTAAACTCTACAGATGCAACATACACTTTTGCTACACTGACACCACTAACTTTAAATTTACTGTTGAGATGCTTATCAGACTTTACTAATCTTAACTAATTTCAATGCATTGTTGTATGCTATGAAACGCCCAAGGCACCACTAACTTTAAATTTACTGTTGAGATGCTTATCAGACTTTACTAATCTTAACTAATTTCAATGCATTGTTGTATGCTATGAAACGCCCAAGGCAAAATATCACATGAGAAGGGATGGAGTATGCTTAGAGGCATATTTTATATTTTGTGGCATGGCGTGAAGTCTGTAATTGTACATACACTTTTATTAAGAAGACTATGGGCAGAATAATTCATATAGTCAGTTATAATCCACCTCTGTGACTTGCAAGAATCTGGTGGAGCTGTTTTAGTTGGGTATAGCCAATCAGCACTCCCACTATGACTACTACAGCTGACATGTTCCATTTGTCCAATAAAAACAAATCTACCTTTTTACCTGCCACTGCTAATACCATTGATATATAATAATTGCCTGTTATAGTCTGAAATGGAATAATTACTATCTTCTAATTTTCCATATACAGCCATAATACTGGCTGTGCATCTTTTGTTGTTTTTTAGGATGGATGTAAATTCAGACACTGGATTTTAGCCAAATTCATATGATTTTATCTCTAGGTGCACCTGTGCTCAGTCTAACTTGTATGTATTGACTCACATGTTGCTTTTTTCTATTAGCTTGCAGTTGCATGTTTGAACAGTTCTTTTTCCTCTGAGTCAGTTTTTATGAATCTGTGTGGTAATTCTAAGAACTGTCAGAATATGCTATTTTTTAAAGATTTGGCATATCTGCCATTACTGTGTCTTGCAGATAATACAGATAGGTATTCATGCTTCTAGTGTTGGAATGATGTTGGTGTCTTAGGATGGATAGAAGTAGAGGAGTGATTATTTCTTTTATGCTTTCCGACTACCTAACAATGTGATACAAAACTATAGATTTATCTTACCATCCAAACAGAATGGGCACTGCCAACTCATTCTATGCTGAAATCCCAACTTTTTCTCAACACCTTTTCAGGTGACTGTAGTTGGGCATGCAGTAGTCAAATGTATGATACTGCTGTGAGTGTAGCCAAGATTGTACTGTAATAACTGCCATAAAGTAGTTGAATTAAGCTGCAGATTTAGGGCCTTGTAGGTACCCAGAAGCTATGGTGTTCTAAATGTTCTGTGCTGAATTTCTTAGATTTTTCCAACTCTTTCATCCAGTGATGGTCTAAATAAACAGGATGCGTAATGAAAGAAATTTCAGTCTTTTTTTCATGCAAGGAAGAAATAAGTTATGCCTAAGGCTTGGTGTTCTAAGTTAACAAAATTAACTAAGACAAGCACTTGACAAATAGATGAATCATATCTGGTAAAAGTAAAGCACAAAGAAAGAGGAACAGACTTAATATAGTTGCCTGTAATGTCACCTTACCTTATACAGGACAAGTTAGTACAGAGTTGCTCCATGTGCAATGCATATCATGATAATCCTTGGATCAAAGTTCTTGGTTTAATAGAAACTCTTAAAACATCTCATTCTCTATAATTTTGACTGAATGTTGTTTAAATATTTTGAATGTATATTTGTAATTGAACAGTTTTATTATTTATTTTTTTTGTGAAATATTCCTCATATTAGGCCAAATGTAAATATTGTATTTAGTTATCTACTCAAAACTTACATTAGAATGTAATATCTCCATATGTTTAAATTTAATAAAAAACTTTTGTAAAATAAAGAAAGAAATTATAGGATACCCACTCTTTGTGCCACTACATTCATTCTTGCTGTAGAATATTGTTGTGTTTAGCTTTTTGAGGTTTTATTATAATTAAGATCAGCAGACACATATTAAGATATTATTTAATCTTTCGAACGTATATGCTCTTTATCAGCAGCTTTGTTCTTAACCATTCATTCTGCTACAGATAGCTAAATGCTTGCCACTTACCTTTTGTTAAGATGTAATTAATAGACATTTTATTAAGGCAATTATTTTTAACTATCTTATGCCATTCAGATTCAAACACCTTACAAATGTATATCAATTGTGTCATTATTAAATACTGGGATAAATGTTTCTTTATTACTAAAAGGAACAGATAAAGGACTATAACCAGATACTGAAGAGAATGAGTTATTAATATCAATGTAAAAGGATTCTAGATCAGAACAAAAGTAACAGTAAAATGTGATTCTCTAAAAAACAATTCAAATATATCTTTTAATTAGCTTTAAAAGCTGTGATCTAGGCTAATATAATTTTGTCTTGTTAGTAGGAATGAATTTCAAACCAACTGACAATGCTGCCATTTTAGTTTCAGAAAGATGTCCAGATAAATTCATCACTTTTACATCAAGCTTCGCTAAGTTCAGTGTTAGAAACAGAACAGAAATCACTGAGAAAAGTGGAACTGTGCAAATTACTCTGCATTGCACAGTGTCATGCCCAACCTCTTAAGAAAATCACAGACAGGTAATGGCACCCCAGACACACGCACCTATACAGACCCACACACAAACACATACACATATACATAAACACACAAACATACACAGACAGGCATACTAGACATGAGTGCATTGATTAAAAACTCAACAGGTCCACTCGTACACTGTTCCTGTACTCACAAACACAGTGGCACATACCATTCACACACTATAACTTACTTGTACTGGCAATATGAGCAGGGTAAACTGAAGATGCTGAAGATGTGTCCTTGTGCAAATTCCCATCTCTGAAATGTATAGTTGCAAATGCCTATTTACTTAAACTCTGCTACCACATTTTCTTTCAGTGCTAAAATCCTTGATAGTTGGAAGTATGCAGCAATGTTTTTAGGCAGTGGGGGGGGGGGGGTCTTTGAATTGAGACAGTCCTCTAAATATGTATATAATACCAGCTATACTCACCATCATCATAGCAATCAGTATTAGAGCATGTCATTCACTGTTAAAATCTTCTTGACTGTGATTGCAAACAAATAAGGACCATGTTACTGTCATGGGCTTTTCATTATTATGTGAAAAGTATCAGTACATTCATTTAACGCTCTGCTATGTAAATCTATAAGGTCATTCTGCATACTAAAATAACTATTGCAGTTACTACGGAACTGCAAAATATCACTGTAAGCTCTAGATTTTATACTTTTGTGATTATTAAAAAGGGGTATATTCTATTTCTGTCATTAAACTCATGATGCACTACTTGTTGTGAGTGCTATGAAGTATTAGAAGCTTGTTCAGTTTTGGATTTGGAGAATGTTTTATTGCTCAATCCCATACTTTGCACCTGTCTGAAGATCTGAAGTTCTGTTTGACCATGATTGCAAACAAATATCCACAACATTGTCATGGGGAGTTAATCAGGTAGTGACAGTTGCAGACAGACAGACAGACAGACAGACATACAGACGTGTGTCTAACTTCTTCATGTAATTTGCTAACCTGAACTATGTGAGACAATATTGCCAACTATCTCAAATAAATAAAAGGATGATGATAGAAGTAAAGAGCAAGCCTGTCTGTGACTTTAACTAGATAATGGAAAAAAGAGATAAAGACAATCCCTTGGATCTTATTAATTTGCAATCTTTGTCCTGCAGCTCATATCATAAAGTGAAAACCAGGACATTTAATACACTGTTCATTGCTTCTGCAGAGCATGGGATACATAGAGCAATAATCAAACTATCCCATACAGATCATGACAGATGACAACCCTATAGCCCCTTAAAGCAATGGAAGTCTGATGTTGACATTTAGCACAAGTGTCATTGAATGTGTGCTGACGTTTTGAACACTCCAGTGGAAAAAGATTGATTTCCATTACAGAATTTATTAATGATGTCATTATTAGCTACCTAGGATCATACCATACAAGCTAGAAGACTCTGTAAGCAAGAAAAATCATGAGCCTGAGAGTCTGAAGCATGTCTTACATGTATGGATTTGAAATGGAAAATTTACCCCAGAACTGACCCCTGTACTACTAATGAACAGAGACAACTACTGAATGCTTTATCCCATGCATGGGTCCCTCAAATTATCTTTGGTATGATCCCAGTTATTCTCACTAGGGTATACAATTATTGACCATGGGATAGGTTAATTTGAGTACCAAAAGGGAAAGTGGTTGGGCCTAAAATGGCCCACAAGGGCAGCTAGCACAGTACTTATCTATGAACTTATGAAGGTGTTCATATTATCATAAACTGTTAGCTTGTTCTGCTGTTGCCTTTGTTATAGAGTTATACATTAAGATCTAACTGATTTCAGTTATTATATAAGAGTAACTTTAGTGTTGTGCACATCACTGACTGTGTGCCATACCTGTGACATCTGTTTATATTTATACAATAGAAAATAGGTCAAGTGATGCATTGCTGTTTTTGAAATTGATTAATTCTTGGCATATAACACTAATTAAAAACAGATTATAAAATTACTAGGCTTTATATTGGAGGGCAGGCAAATCAAGACTGAGGTAATACATAGTTGTAAGTGGTTGTTGTAACTGGAATATAAAGAGATGAACAAGGGTCATTACAGAAAGACTGCGAGGAAATAGTTGCCTTTTTTGGATGAACCAAAGTTATACAACACATTTGATAAAGGAAATGTTACAGAAAGCAAGATGTGAACGAAATCCATAGGTTCATAGGTAGGTTTATAAGCTGAGCAATACAGTAGGACTTTCTTACAACAATAGACACATGGTGGAAAAAGTTAGTTCTCTGTCCACAGAAACTCCCAAATCCCAAACAACTGGGTCAATTCTTAGGGGTGTTTTATCAAAGTAGTAGTTAAGGAGAGTGGATGACTTCCTAAAGCATATGATAATGCATTTTTTGGCATTTAGTTTCAGTCCATGATTTTGGTACTAGTTATTTATCTGAGACAAACCTTCCACAAGCATGGCTAAGTCATTTAGAAATTCCATGACTGCTCCTAGCTTGTAGTCATCTGCAAATTTATTAAGCCAGAACTCTTAGGTATTGGCTTTTACTTCAGAAAAGTAGATGCAAAACAAAAAAGGTCCCAGCACAGATTCATGGGGGGTTTCACTGGTGACTTGTCTCTTTCTAGAGGTAACTTCACCTATTTTGATTATCTGAGTGCCATCTGTGAGCCAGTTGACAATCAAGTAGGTGCATCGGTTTTAGTCCCAGTTTATTTAGCTTTTCTATTATGCCTGAGTAAGGAATTGTATCAAAAAGCCTTTGTTAGTTCAAGCTATGCAGTGTGTACCATTTTGCCTTCATCCACTGCTTTGGAGACCTTTTCAAAAATGTCAGGATGGGTAAGCACGACCTGCTCTATAAATAAACTGAGACGAGTTCAGTGCTTGGAAGTTCCCTACATCATGATTAATTTAATAATAAGCCTTTCCACAGCTATGGTCGAGACTGGTCAGACTTATGCATCTGTAATTGCCTGAGTCTGTGGAAGGTCCTCCCTTATGCAGGGGAATGACTGTAGCTGTTCTCCATTCACTTCATACCAAACCTGCATGGAGGTTGAGATTGAAAAGTGTTGTTAGGGGTGAGGCTAAATCATGCTTCATGCTCTTTAAGATGTGTCCATGTATATTATCAGCACCCATCATTATAGTATTTTTAGCTTTTGATAGCACTTTCAGGACTTTGTCTTTTGTGACAACTAGGGGCAAGACAGTTTCAGGTATATTTTGAGGCACAGATGGAGGGGAGAGTGGGGTAAAGTTAGAGGTAAATCTATTGGCCAGTAGATCCGCTATATGTTCAAACTCAATGTAGGTAACACTGTTCACAATCAGCTATATTGTGCTTTTGAGATTGTGAACATAACTAAAAAATGCCTTTTGATTGTTTTTGGCTTGGGTAGCTATTTTAGCCTGAAACTTGGCTTTGATGGATTTTATTAAGCTGCTGAGTTATTTGTTTATTTCAGTCACAAGGATTCTAAAATTGTGGGAATACTCATCTTACTTTTGGCCAGATTTATTTTCCTTTTCTTATAAAGCTTGCTGATATTATGATTCCACCATGTGAGCTTGTTTCTGTGGTTTGCCCTGCCATTGTTCCCATGGGGGGCAGCATTTATTTTGTTTATATGTTGGTACAGTGTGGTGGTATACATTTTTGCATATTCAGTGGAGTTACCTGGATTTGGTGGGGATTTAAAGCTTGTGAATTTATCACTTTGGACTAACTAGTTTGTGTTAAGGACATTTCTAAAGGTACCCTGGGTAGAAGGGATCTCTGGTTTCAGTTGTATTTCAAAGGAGAGTGCTTGTAATGGACTAATAAGTGATCTTAGTATGCAGAATCACAGGAAGTGAAAACAGTTTGATGGATACAAACTAATTAATCACTGAAGAAATTAAATTAAATTAAATTGCATTAAATTAAGCAAGCAGTATTAAAGGAAAGGCTAGAAGGTAGTAAGAGGTCTTGCTAAGCACAAAACTTTTCATTCTTCTGGGTAGATAATCTGATGAGTACCCAGCTGGTGTACTTTGAACAGTTATTGAGATTTCTTCATAGTAACATAGATAACACAGAGACAAGGAGGATTGACTCGGTATGCAAGATAAAGAGAGAGAGAGAAAGAGAGAGAGAGAGGTCACAAAAACCTATCCTGCATAGTCGTGGAAAGAGAAGACATGGAAGGAATATGGCAACAGGCTTTAAGTATCTCAGAGATATCTATAAAATTCAAATAACTCAATGTTAATAAAAAAGAATTCATTTGACAGCACAGAGCTACATGGTAAAGATAAAAAAATGAGATATTCAAGTGAAAGATGCAAAACTATTACTTAAAAGTATTAAATCTCTGGAACAGTCTTCCTGAAGAAGCAGGACAATAAAAAAAATAAGAGAATTCAAGAATAAATAAACACGTTTAAAACATTTCTCCATTTATCCCAATATCACAAGCACATTTTTTTTTGTAATAGCACACCAGCCTTTGATAACTTTTATTTAAATATCACATGCCATTAATACAAAATAGAAGCAAGATAACAAACAGCTGTTAGTGGAACCTCTGTTTCAAAGGGGTAACACATATTTTAAACCAGGGAATGCTAAATGAAAACCCTAAGTTGATTTTATTCTATATTGTACAGAAAGGGCACTTTCACTTTAAGGCATTATAACATTCTTCTTGTATTGAAAGTGACTGCCTGTAGTATGTAAACAAGCCCCAGTTATGAATATAGTATCCTGCAGTTATCATTCAAGTTTACCGATATCTTGTATATCAAGAAGAGAGCTTTAACATGGAGAGAGTTCTGAAGTAATCACACTGCACCTTTGCTGTCTGTTAACCTGCAACTTATTTATTTATTTATTGTTTTGATTTAGCATTTGAAGGATATCACATTCCATTTGATTAACTTGTCTGGGCTTCAACAGGCTACATTTCTTTTTCCTGTATAGTTTTGCTGTCTAAGGGTCCCATTACTGATATCTGAAAGTCAAAAACTTGATATGCCACAAATAAAACTAATGCCGAAAGCACACAATGGCGAAAAACTGAACAGCAAGCATTTTTTTGCAAGGGGTAAGCATCTATTCACCCTCGGTATGGAAAACACCTCCCACAACAGTCAGGAAACTATGAAAAAGAAAAAAGTCTACCCAAACAAAGGAAACACTGCCTGCACACACTTAAAAATTGTCCCAGAAGTAATTTTCTAAGGAAAACAGTGATTAGCATTCTATTCCTCAGCATCTTGTCTACTTGGCAACTGATGTTCAAGGAAAAGTACTTTGGTGTTGTGTAAAGAAGCCAGTTCCAAGACTAGGTTTCCAACTGCTTTATAGTTCTGCACAAAAAAAGGAACAGATAACTATCATTATTTGTAGATACTCATCATACCAGACACTTAACAGAAATCTAGACTTAACATTGTTAAGACAAGAGTTAGCCAAAACATAGTAAGATTATAAAACACAGAAGATACTCATGCTTTCTTTAGTGATATTTTTCTTTTAACACAAGCTGACTCCACAGATTTGAGCTGGTTCCTATGAATGACAAACTTGTATTTTTTATCATAAATATCAGCAAAGACTTTCTATTATCAGCTAGTTTTTTTTTCATCTGAAAGGCATTGACATACTTTTAAGAAGACTACTTTGCCAAATATGTAACATTGCTAAACTATTTTATATGTTTTCATCTAACCACACATAATTTAACCAGAAAAGACAGATTTGGAAAATTATTGACCATACTTCCCCCTGCCCCAACACTCACCAGTATTTTTCCAAGTGTATTTATTTATAGTACAATCCTTAAATGTACTGTAGCCACCCTCATTAAATAATGGCTGTTTCTCCTTTAGATGCATTAGATTTTGTGCACTTTAGCAGACCGTTTTTGTATCTGATATATATATATATATGTGTGTGTGTGTGTGTGTGTGTGTATACATACAGCAGCAGTAACAGACTGCATTCTTTTACCTGTTGTACCCAAGTCTGTGTGTTTTAACAAATTTAGTAATATGCTCTTAGCGTGCATGCACCTAATTTAGAAAACCTGACCTCATCAGTATCAGTACATCAGAATCAATGCATCACTTCATAACAGTGCTCTCCAGTTACTGCATGATGGTACTATTCAGAATAATACCTGATTATGATTATTAGCAGAATTCCTATTATCTTATCCCTGACCTTAGGTCAAGTGGTCATCTAGTAAAGCATCTATTAAACTATTCTGCAATAGAAGCCTCTGATGATACAGAGTCAGAATGAGTTTATTCATTTTAAAAGAGAACATAACTGGACATTGCAGAAATTCAGCATTTACATACAAAGCACAAGCATACAAAGTTGATTCCCTTTTACAAATGACATAGGGGGCAGGTATTTCACCACATAAAGATCTTTGCTTAGAGATGAAGTAAAGCAGAGGGTGTGTTCAAATGTGTATGACATTTGAAAATGTAGATATGCATTAGGGGGATATTTCAACATGTAAGGGCTCATACGGATTTGTTCTTCACAAAAATGTAAGCATGCTTTAGGTGGATGACTGTGTTAACCAGAAGGAACATAAGCATAGCTCCACTCTGACATGTATAAAATGCAGATCTCTAAAGTTTTTGGAGTATCTACAAGGCATGGTATTTTGATAAGTATTGATAATACTGAGTAAATATATGATTAAATGTATATAGCTACAAACATGCATACATTGCAGCTAGGATACACACACACACACACACACACACACACACACACACACACACATTATATATATATATATATATATATATATATATATATATATATAATGTGTGTGTGTGTGTGTGTGTGTGTGTGTGTATGTGTGTTATATCATCATACACTCTCAACATACAGACATTCAGTAATTTGAAAAAGCAAACAAATTTCCTTTCCTGTTGCACTGCCCATAACCTGCCATATTCAGCTGAAATTTCTCTGAATAGTGGTACTACTATGGAAAGGCATTTGTATACATTCAGATGCATGCTACCTTGCTCCACCTTAGTAATACATACTATCTATAACCCTGCCCCTGCCTCCTAACCCTAAAGTGCATCTGAATGTAAAAAAAGTCCATTCCCATAACACAAACACTGCACAAGACATCTAGGGCACTCATCATGCACACACACATGTGCACACACATGTGCACACACACACACACACACACACACACACACACACACACACACACACACACACACACACATCACTAACCCAACCCTGACTAAAACCCTAAATACCCACAATCACACAAACACAGTTAATCTATCCCCTTACCTAAGTCTTACTCTAACCCTAACCCACACTTATTCACACACACACACACACACACACACACACACACACACACACACACACACACACATACACACAGTTAACATATAACCTACTTACCGTTTTCAGCAAAACAACCATCCTATAAAATGTCCGTATGATAAACTGGACATTCAAACAACCCTACACTGGCAGCTGTTGACCAAAGCAATGGTCAGCTAAATAAATAGCACTCATACATGTATATATGGTGTAGCATTCTTTGCATCAAATTCTCAGAATATCAAAACGATTTGCTACTGACTTTTTATAAAGAAATGCCACAATTTCAAAATATGCAAGTAGATGGTTATGCAGGAAACAGAACAGCAGAGAATTAGATTTTGCACTTCACTACTGTAGTGCTTTTTGTCATTTTAGAAAAAAAAAAAAAAAAAAATATATATATATATATATATATATATATATATATATATATATATATATATATATTGTGTCTTTCAGCTTTTCCCAGTTAGGGGTCGCCACAGCGGAACTCTGGTCCGCTAATGATTGGCAGTAGATTTTTACGTGCCGAGTTGCCAGCCCTGACACACAACCTTCAATGAAGGTACGCCCATTCACGCATGTCTCCACACAGAAGACACTCTAGCTGAGAATTGAACATGACAATGTCTTACTGTGAGGCGACAATGCTACCGCAACACCACCACCGCATATATATATATATATATATATATATATATATATATATATATATATATATATATATATATATATATATATATATATATATATATATATATAAAATGTGTGTGTATGCCTGTGCATGTAGTACATTGAGTGTGGTGATTACACTTCGACACAGTGAAAAATACAAGCCACTTAAGAACTACTGTAGCACGAGACCCAAACTTACCAAGTGGTAAGCACTCCTGTTTAGGTTGCTAAGAGTGGGTATTGAGCTATGCTGTAAAACCTGCCACTACTAGACTGACAACAACAGTATCAGAACTTAAGGCTGCTTTCTTTCTGCCTGCAAGCTGAGTCAGTAATCTGTTCCTGACTTTCTGTAATCTAAGACAAAGTGTTACATTCTCTGAAAGAGCTTGCTAAATGCTTTTAGATTTGAAATATACTTCGTGTTTTTTTCTCTGTAAATACTAGTACGTGTAAGAGATAAATCTCTATGTACTGCAAACAATTATGCACAGATCTCCAATCATAACTTAATACTATGTGCTCTAAAAATGGATGCCAAGATTCACCTCTTGAGCTTCTCTCTTAGGGTGCATTTCTTAGCATCCATGTCTTGAACACATAATAAGCAGGTTACTATCAGAGATTCAATCATAATCCCTATATTATTTGTCTATATCTATGTGTATCCATCTGTATATAATGTATGCATATCAGTTAATATTTGGGAATGCAACATTACATCAACAGAAAAAAACATTGAGTGCACAATAATTGATTTACTATGATGGAAACAGTCCATTCAAAAACAAACAAACAAACAAAAAAAATCATTGTCTTTGCTGGAGAATAAGCCCTCCTCTACCCTCAGCCCCTCTGCAAATCATATATTCCATCTCAGAGATCATGCTACAATGGGAAAAATCCCTATTATATGACAAAAGCACTTGTTGATAAAAGCTAAGTATAATATATATAGGACGACTTTTCAGAAAGTTGAGATTCATATGGGTGATACCACATGATCAGCTTTATGAAAAGTTGATGTGTTTCTCCAAGGATTGCTGTACAGTGGGGACTGAGGAATTCACCTTTTTCCCCACTGTAGTGCCATCTCAGAGTTGGTGTATATAATTAACAGGGTGTGTGGAGGGTCAAGCTTGGCCTGCCCCCACACACAACACAGATTTTGGTTGTCATTTGTTTTTTAATGTTACAGCACATGAATAATATGGTGTAGACCATGTGAAGCTTGATGTTCTGTAACACTGATGCTGTGGTAGGGGTCCATAGGTTCATGACAATATACTAAATCAAGGAACAACTAAATCAATCTTGCTGGTCATGAAATCTCATTTACCACTCACCCATAAAGGTGCTAAGATATACAAACCACCTCCCTAAACCACATAGATATATTACTAGAAATAATATCTCCAATTTTAACCCAGAAACATTTAACACTCTCATATCTAGAGTATGCTGGGACTTCCTCACTCAGCTCCCCCTAGATAAAGCTGTCATTACTTTCAACTGTACATTTCTGGATATCGTTTACTCATTAGCCCCACCTCGTAAAATTAGGACAAAAGCTACACTATCTCCTTGGCTAACAAAAAACACAAGAACTCTCATGAAGGCTGGAGATAAGTCCTGGAAAAAATGGCTACAAAAAAAAAGACCCAAATGACCTACAAAGATATAAAGAACAAAGAAACCTGGCCAAAAGGCTTAACAATAAAGACAAAAAAGAATTATATTATAACCCCCAAACAACACTAAAATCTGACCCAAAAAAATTCTGGAATGCTATAAATTAAATACTTCATCCTGGAAACCCTACCTCACCCAACCCTACCCCAGAAAAGACACCAGTAGAAACTGCCTGCACCTTCAATACTTACTTTGTTGAATCTATATCCAAACTCTTTAACTCTAATAGCTCCAATACAATGAACCCCTTAAACCCAGCTTCCTCCTCAACAACTTCTTCTCCCAAACTCTTCTCCCTCAAGCCCATCTCCACAACATACATCCAAACCCTACTCTCCAAACTAAAACCATGATCACTATCTGCTGATAACATCCTATCTTACTTTCTTCAGACAGCTACCCACTCACTTGCCTTTCCCATCTCTATCATCATTAACTGCTCAATCTCTGAATCCAAAGTACCATTCATCTGGGAACAGTTCTATACCCTACCTATTCACAAAGGTGGTAACTCCACTGAAATCTCTAACTTTAGACCTATTGCCATCCTCTCCTCTCTATCAAAAGTTCTTGAAAAATGTGTACATACACAAGTCATGGATAATCTCTCTCAAGAAAACCTACTTACTCCTACACAACAGGATTTTCGACCAAAGTATAGCACCTATACTGCACTTCTATCTTTTCTCAATACTGTTTCCCTGGCCAGAGATGACCAAAAACTTATCTCCTGTCTCTTTCTTGATCTCTCAAAGGCCTTTGATACTGTCTCTCACTCTCTACTATTAAACAAACTGTCTAACCTCAACTTCTCCCCTGATACAGTGGCATGGTTTGAAAGCTATCTAAAAGATAGATTCCAATCTGTAAAATTGGACACTGCTTTATCTACTCCCCTTCCAATACAAATGGGTGTCCCTCAAAGATTCATCTTAGGGCCACTACTTTTCAACATCTTCATAAACTTGCTCTATACCTCCTGCCCACTCTCCTCTATTATGCAATATGCCGATGACTCTATAGTCATAACAACAGCTAACTCTCATGAAAACCACCAAAAGCAGAAAAACAATAAAAATACAACCGGCCAGTAGATCCAAAACTTCTTTATTGTAAAATCTCTGTCTCTGATGTCTCGGCAAAGAAGCCTTCAAGGTGGAGGAATATTTTAATAGCTAACTTGAACTCTGAACTTTTTTTTCCTCAAAATTTTTTTTATTTTCAATTAAAATAACATTTACATAATATTTTTAAATATCATTTTAAACAACTATATACAATATTTACAATAGCCTGACTTTCAATTATATACACTGTATGTTATTAAATATAGAATTAACAGATCAGTTATCAGAGATACAATATTGATTATTGCAGTGTCCAACAAAGATATAACTTTCTTCCAAGGATTATTTACCAATGGCCTGGGATAGATTCGTAGTTCTATGATTTTTATTTCCATCGATGCAGTTGTCTTTAGTAAAGTGTAGAATTCTTCCAAGGTCGAAGGTGAATTTGAATTCCACCTTCTGGTTACGCATTTCCTATATATAGCAAGTATTGTCCATAACAAATACATATTTGTCTTATTCAGGTAGGGACCTTCATTTACATTTAGTATAATCAATGATTTAGTTAAGGTAAAGGATTCATTAAATAAAGCTTGTAAAAAATGACTGATTCAATTCCAATATGATTTAATTTTATTACATTCATAAAAATATGACTCCAGTCTGCTTTATGTGACTTTTCATACCTCCAGCAAAAAACATTTGTAGTAGTACTGATCTTTTTAATTCTACCTGGTGTTAAAAATGCTCTGTGTAAGTATTTCCAGTTAAATATTTCCAGTACTGTGTGTTAGAGGTGTAATTAACTGATAGTAAGATGTTAGTTTTAATTTCTTCTGTTAACTGCAATGACTGACCTTTTGTTAAGAACTGCCAGTATGATGGTTTGGGAATTGCTTTATATGTTATTAACACTTTATAGAGATTTAAAATGGAATTTTTTCACAACTATTATATATAAATTCATACAGAAAACTTATTAGATTTGGAATATCTTTAAATGAGGAATTATTAATTAATCTGCATATATCTGGAGTGTACATTAGAATGCTTTGTAAGTTTAACCAGTCCTGTGTTGGAATATTATAAGCAGTTTTTATCATATGTATATCTAAAACATTTAATTTATTTACACATTGAAACCAGCATAAGAATCCATTTTGTTTCCAGGAGGTCGTTTTCCTATATATTTTGTGAGGAAAGTTCTTAGTGATGGTAAATGGGGTTAAAAGGTCAAACCAAAGTTTTAGATCTATGTTTATAAATAAAGAGTGATTTTATCGATAAATTTGAATATCTTTGGTTTTTCCTGTCATACTCCATTCCTATCAACTAGTAATTATATATATCTTGAATTTCTGGAGTGGAGTGTTTGTCAGGTTTGACGGTTAGTGTATCTACAATTGTTAGATCTATGTTTGCATTGATATGTTTCCTAAATTAATTGATGTAATGATTGATCAGTGTTGTTTTAGAAGGTTTTGTTATATTATATTGTATACTTATGCATAGTATGTACCAGGGTTTGTTTGATTTGTCTACTAATAAAATTTTTAACAGATTAAATTGATTTGTAAATATAGCCATTGTTAATTCTTTCCAGTTGGCAAAATAATTTTGGTTTATCCATTCTATTGTATTTTTAAGCACAGATGCTTTTATATATGTTTCTATTTCTGGGAAGTTCAATCCTCCTTGTTTCCAGGGTCTAATGTGATGAGTTAAAGCTACTCTGTTCTCTTTGGGATACCATAAAAATTTTAATAAACATGAGTTTATTTCCTTAAGTATGCATCTTTCAGGAATTAACTGTATTGCTAATGCTACATGTAGTATTTTTTGAAATAAGACCATTTTTATTAATTGCAATCTGTCTTCAAAAGTTAATATAATTTTGTTCCACTTTTCTATATATTTTTATTGTTTCAATAATGGTTTTATAATTTATTAATATTGTTACATTTATATTTTTGCATAACACTATTCCTAAATAATTTAGTATAAGTTCTTGTTTTCCTTTGATGTTTTTATCTGTAACTTGTTGTTTTTTTTCTTATTTAAAAACAGAAATGTTGATTTTGATCTATTAAAGTGTAGACCTGAAATCTTATAAAATTTCTCCATTACTTCTTCTAGCTCTCCTAATGATTCTCTGGAGTTTGATAGGGTTAATAAAATATCATCAGCAAAATGCATTATTTTAGATATATACTGGTCATTGACTTCTATTCCTTTAATTCTTGGATTATTGCATATTATTTCTGCAAGTATTTCTATAGCCAAAGCAAATAAAATAGAAGAAAGGGGGCATCCTTGTTTAGTACCTTTCATTATATGGATAGATTCTGAGGTGAAATGACTTAATTTAATGTAGGCTAAGTTATTAATATATATGTTTTTAGTAATAAGATGAAGGGTGGAGGAAATTCAAATAATGCTAAAGTTTTAAATAGATATTCCCAGTTGAGGGAATCAAATGCTTTTTCTATGTCTAATCCGATTACAAGTGTTTCTCTATCTTCTTTATTCGCATATTCTATAAGAGTAAGTATCTTTTTAATATTATCATGTGTGTGCCTGTTATATAAAAATCCAGTTTGATCATTATTGTCTTTGAAAGTGGGATTTTCATTCTGTTAGCTAGGATTGACATGAATATTTTGTAATCATTATTCAATAATGATATAGGTCTGTATGAGGTGCAAAGGTCTGATGGTTTATTATCTTTTAGAATTGGTGTTATGAGAGAATATTTCCATGAGGGTGATATTTTTGTTTCTGACTGGACTTGTAGCAAAGTTTTATGAAAAAGGGAGATTACTGTTGAAGGGAAGAGTTCGTAAATTTCCATAATTATACCATCTAACCCTAGAGCTTTTTAGATTTATGTTATTTTCTCTTGTCAACAATTTATTTGTAGGATATAGGTTTTTGTAGGTCTAGTTTTAAGTTTTCTGGATTTTTTTATTTTTATATTGATAAGGTTTGTATCTAAGTTTATTTGGTTGGTATCTAAATCTTCTTTTTTGAAGTGTTCCATATAATGGAACCAAAATTCTTCAAGGAGGTCTGCTATATCTGATACTTTTTCCCATTTCTTTTCATGATATATACTACTAATGTTATTTGCTTTAGATTGCATTTTAATTTTTGTCGCTAAGTTATGTAGATATCTTGGTGAGGTGGCTAATGAGTTTATTTTTAATTTTTCCAAGGCTAGACAAGTGTTGTGTGTTAGAATTTCATTATATTTTTTTATTTAATTCCTCTATTTCTTTTTTGACTTCTGGACAATTCTAATTTTTTTTTTGGATTTTGCTGTCAAGAGTTTGGTTTGCAAGTCTAATGATTCAGATTCCCACTCTCTAACTTTGTTTTTGTACCGGCTAAGGATCTTACCAAATAAATATGCTTTTAATGAGTCCCAAACCATGACTCTACTTGTTTCTGTTGTATTATTAATTTCAAGAAATAATTGTAGTTCTGACAACATAGAGGGTCTGAATTCTTTAATTTTCATGATATATGATGGAATTCTATTTGAGAGGATTAAAGGTTTAAACTCTATTTGGAGCTTCATTATCAGAGAGTCATGATCTGAGAAGGGGCATGGAACTATTGAGAAGTTGAAGATTTTTGTTTATAAATCTTGAACTATGAATAATTTGTCCATTCTGATTTGTGTTTCAAATCTATGGTCTTTATGGGAAAATAATAAGGGTTTATCATCTTTTACTTTAAAAGTGTATATTAAATTAAATTAATTAATCCAACTTTTTAAGGATTTTTGAAATAGTTGCTATGTGAAAAGACTTCTTGGTGGTTTCAGAAGCTTCTAAGGTACAATTAAAGTCTCCTCCCAGTATAAGCTTTCCTTTATAGTTGTTGTTAATAAAATCTAGGTTGTTTTTTAACCATTTCTGCTCCAATTCCTTGGAAACAATATAGATTAGCTAAAGTCCATATTCTGTTATTAAATTTAATTATAACAAACGCTAGTAGACCTTCTTTGTCTTCATATTTATAAATAACTTTTGGAGTGATTATGTTTTTCTTCCAGAGAACTGATGCTCCTTTTGTCTTTGTTCTATAGGAGGATTGAGCTAAGACTGTATAGTCCTTAAGGTTCCAAATAAAGCTATCATTAGTCTTAAAATGCGTTTCCTAGAGAAATACTACTTGTGCCTTCTTTAGATTTAAATATTTTAGTAAGGTTGATCTTTTATTTGCATTATTTAAGCCATTAGTATTTAATGATAAGAATGTAAAATCCATTTCAAGTTATTGTTGGAAGAAACATTTTGCTTCTTTTTTTATTATTTTGATTATAGTTGTTATATCATATTCTCTGATAAGATTGAATGCTATTTTATGTGTGTAAACTTGGGAGTGTAATTTAATGTTATTTTTTCTTTAAATACAAGTAGGGTAAAATTCTGGTCAGGCTTTAAAAAGTACTTCTATAAAACATTAATTCTAAAGTATCAAATACAAGTAAATATGAATTTCCCATTAAACATGGAATGAAAGTAATTCCTAATCCAACATATAAAGATAGATCTATTGGATTATCACTCATACCTTTAACCAACAATATCAACTGAGCTCCATATGTTAAATTATTATATGGAGAATTTTCTTAAAAGAGATATGAAATTCTATATTATTCTATTATTATTATATAGCATTTTATATATCAGGATGGAATGTTAGTAGTGTAAATAATTATTATGTTGACTTAGAAAATATCCAATATTTAGTTACCCTTAAGAGATCCCAAACATGTCAGATATGTCATTTTGGATAAATTAAATGCAACAGAGGAGCATACACTAAACAAGCCAACAACAAATAGAGTATTACTAAAATAATTTGACTAAAAGGACTCTGTAGGAGACAATGAGTGATTACCAATGAAATATGAATTTACTGTAGGTGTACTGTCTTCCTTTACTTTCCCACTCTTCAGCTCACCAACTTCAACTTACACTTATGAAAAGACATGGCGTATCAGTGGTATCCTGACTCTGAGTAGAGGTGTCCCACATTCTAGTGTGCAGTGCTTTTACATATTTATAGATTTACAAAGAGTCTAAGAATGAACTATGATCACCCTGACAATTCCCACCCTGCATAGGGCACCTCCTGCTTCCATGGGCAGTCACATCGGTCTAGAATGAATGTGTAGGTACCCATTTGGTAATCAAGACTTGCCATAGGTAAGTATTAATCAAATAGTCTTTAGAGCATCTTAGAGAGTTCTTGGGGTAGTTGGAATACTCTTAAGCCTCTCCTCCCTTGACCAAAAACAGATTTCCCTTCCCTTTCTTTCCCTTGTTTTAAATCAGTACTAATAAAAGAAATTCAGCAAACATAGGTAAACAGAAATGACATTCAGTAGTCTGTCTTGTATATGACTCACAATCCATTAAACAAGTAAATGACTAACATCACTTCAGTAAACATTATAAAGACAAATTAGAAATAATTTTCTAGCTCATTAAATTTTCTGATAAATCAAAAAGTTAACAATAAGCTATTTTAACAAAAAGTGTAAAGCATTTCAATTTTTCCTTGCATGTATACATTTTTACTTTTATTGTAGTGTCATTAGCTGTCTTTGAAAGCTGTACAATACTTCACTTCTTCAAATAATTCCTTTTTCATTTCAGGTTTTGTTTTGTCAAAATGGCAACAATATTTCAAGGCCACAATTAATATTTAGACTGATATTTCAAATAAATAACTTGTCAGTTTCCAATTGAGTTAGTTTAGAATGTATGGTTAATGCAAATATAGCATGTTGCAAAAATAATATGTATTTTTTTGTGTGCTCTAGTGATGGTCATATGCAAGTGACATATATAATGTAGCATATATAGAGCAGATAGCTTATGGATTCAGGTTGTTAAAGTAAGTTATGCTTAATAATCAGGCAGTTTCATTTAAGTTCACAAGTAATTTGGGGACATTTCAGTTGAGTTTCCAGGAATGTGTAGTCCAATGTGAGTAACTAAGTCCACTTTTCTTCATAAACATGTCACAATTCATTAATCAAAGCAGAGTCTAACATCTGTCTAATAATAATTATAAAGACAAATAATAGTAATTTCCTAGCTCTTCAAACTTTCTGATATCACAAAATGTTGACAGTAAGCTATTTTAACTGGAAGACTAAAAAATTTCAATACTTCCTTTTGAATATACATTTTTACTAATTGAATCCGTGGTGGTACAGCGGTAGCATTGTTACCTCATAACAAGAGGTTCTACTGTTTGATTTTCAGCTGGAGTGCCTTCTGTGTGGAGTCTGCATGTCCTCCCCGCAGTTGAGTGACCTCCGAAAGACATGCGTGAATGGGCGTGCCTTCACTGAAGGTTGGGCATCGGGCTGGCAACACAGCACCAAAAAAAAAAATCGACTGACAATCATTAGCGGACCTGAGTTCTGCTGTGGCGACCCCTAACCGGGAAAAGCCGAAAGAAACAAACAAATTTTAAATGAATAGCTATCAGTTGCCAAGTGAGTTTGTACAGTGCCTTCACTGAAGGTTGGGCATTGGGCTGGCAACACAGCACCAAAAAAAAAAATCGACTGACAATCATTAGCGGACCTGAGTTCTGCTGTGGCGACCCCTAACCGGGAAAAGCCGAAAGAAACAAACAAATTTTAAATGAATAGCTATCAGTTGCCAAGTGAGTTTGTACAGTGTGAGGTAAGTGCAAAGATAACATGTTGCAAAAAGTAATATGTATCTTTTCATGTGCTCTAGAGACTGTCAGTTTCAAGTAACATATAAAATGTATCTTTTACAGTGCAGACAGCTTGTGGAATCAGCATGTTAAACTGAGTTATACTTTTTAATCAAGCAGCTACATTTAAGTGCACATGTAGTTTGGGAACATCTCAGTTGTGTTTCCAGGAATATGTAATCCTATGAGGATAAATCATACAATATTAACAAATAGTCCTATTATGTATTTATTTTACCTTGCTTAGGTTGTTTTTTCATTTTAATAACTAAGCAATATTACTTTTTCTTATTATTTGTCATCTGCGAGGCTAAATGCACTTTGCAGGTTCACAGTGTTCTTAGAAACTGCAGCAATTGTTTACTGTTGCTATGGCAACGCAAATACAACGTGAAGAAAGCTTCACTTCTCTTAACCAACAGTACATTTTCCCTCCTTTTTTTATATATATTTGTTAATACTAAAAGGAAATAATTCAAAGGACATATGTACATGAATGGAACATTTCAGAGTTAATCACGGACCCCAGTCCCAATAAGCATAATAGTGACTATCATTAATCTAATAAATATTGTAATAACAATTAATTAACTTCACTATTCCAATTAGTCTACCTTAAAACTAGATTATTTTATACTATTATTTATCTATGTATAGATAGTGAGTTATTAAATATATACAGACTATATTAGTATAGTAAATAGGAGAGAATTTAGAAAGGGAGACAAGATGCAGTTAAAATAAATAATGAGAAAAGAGAGAAGAGAGAAAGAAAAGAGACAATTAAGAGAAAATACACATATACTATGTATGCTGATTTACAGTATAAATATTTTATGTGCTGTATAACTATCCTTCTGTGAAAAGAAAAGTACCTTGTTTTGCATACCTGAGGTAATGTGAAAACTCTCAAGTGTCATCTATTTTCAAAAAATATAGATAAAGATTCCAGTAGTTAGTTACCTTTGTTTTAAAATTCCAAGCAGTAAAATTGGTCCTTTAAAATAATGTTAAAACAATTCATGTCATAGTAGATGCTTTGAGAGATTTGGCTGTAACAGTATCAGTCTTTTGCTTCTTCTTTTTGATGTCTTGTCCAGACATTTGTTTCTTTTGTTCTCTTGAGAGAAGGTGACATCCAATCCATATCTTCTGGTAAAGTAATCACATTATTAGTTTTAGTAAATGAAGAGTCTTCCTCTAAGTCAATAAAAGTCCTCATCTCGTTGGCATACAATATTCTTATCTTAGCTGGATATGCAAGTTGTGCCTTGATGTTATTTTGTTTTAGAAACTTTATCATTGGCCACACTTTTTTCCTTTGTTCCATTATTCTAGATGAGTAGTTGTTATCAGATCTTACCAGGCTCTGTTTATATATTAGAGGTGCTTTCCTCCAATCAGATCTTAAAATCAGTTCCTTGTCCAAGTATAAAAGAAATTTGATAATTATTGACCTAGGAGGAGAGTTTGAGTTAGTGGCAGGTTTTCCAAGAGCTCTGTGCACCCTTTCAATGCCAAAGGAAAGTCCTTCTTTTAAATTTAAAAAGTCAGGGATCCAGCTTGATAAAAAGGAAATAATACCCACACCTTCTGTGTTTTCAGGTAATCCAAAAATCCTGATGTTATTTCTCCTCTCCCTATTTTCCAAGTCATCTACTTTATTAACCAACCAAGTGTTTTGTTTAAGAAGTAGTTTTTTCTGTGGTTTCCTCTTCCTTAAGTCTGCTTTCTAAGTCATTTAGAGAAACATCTATTCCTGCCATCCTTGTCTGGTGTTGTTGTAGCATTTCCTTGAGGGTGTCAGTCTGTTTGTGACTGCTTGTTTTAAGATTTTCTAGGTTCTCTTTAAAATCATCCATCTTCAAAGACAACTCCTGCAGGGTAGATGACATCTGTTGTAGTTCCTTCTTTAAGGCAGCATCCTGGTGCGAATTCCTTGAGTTGCTCAGTTTAACAAGTGAATATATCTCCAAGCTTTTTGACAAGAAATTATTTGTAAAACTTCACCAAAGTTTCTAATTATTTAAATTAGTCCTTTATTTATAAGATTTTATACTTTATAGAAAAAAAAAATAATATTTTTTCCTGTATTATTTAACTAGTTATATGGAGCTCTAAAATACTGCTGCTTTCAGTTAGCCATTCAGGCTCCGCCCCCACTCTAAACTCTGAACATCTACCCAGCCATCCTTTAACTCAGTAGAATCATGGCTCTCAAACAACCAACTCATCCTCAACCCTAAAAAAAAAAAAACTCCTACTCTTTCTCCCTAAAACAGTCAACCACATAAAGACCTCTTTTACTATCCAGTCACTCAACAAGACTCCTACTGTAGTTGAACCTAGCTCCAAACTCCTTGTTATCACAATCGATGATCAACTTAAATTTTGACCTCCACATAAATAATTGTATCTGGAAAACTCACCTTAAATTGTGTCTACTATATAGAAATAACAAATTTCTTACTCAGGAAGCTAGAATAGCCCTCACTTATGTCTACCTTCTTCGCTGCTTAACATATTGCTCACAAATCCTTACTAACCTTAACACCTCTCTCCTTACTAGACTGGAGACTACATGCCACAAAATAGTTTGATTTGCAACTCAACAATCCTGTAGATCTTACCACTGTCTCTCTCTAAGATATTTAGGCACTTACGTATTATCGCAACCAGATTTTTAATACGGCTTGCTTCCCGGTGTGTGACTGTAAACAGAAATGTATGCAGAATCACACAGAGAATGTTATCTGTAAAAAAAAAAAAAAAAACACTTTGTTGAGGTAGGAATAGTGTAGTACTTTAAAAATGACTGCATGTTTGAACCTATGCCATTTCCCGACATCATGTAAGTCATAGTAGTTTTCCAAGTCCTGTTATGTGTGCACACAACACAGCAGAGCCGCGTCTGCAGCATATATTCCCTTCCCCAGAACTAGCAGCCCAAAAGGGGTAAAAAGCAACTGGCAGTTCACACACCATCCAAAAAGGGGGAGAAAGGTCACACCTACAGACGTGATTCATTTATTATTAAACACACAAATCACAGAAAGCATGACACTCCGGGGGTGGGAAATTTTCATGTGAAAATGCAGAAACACGAAAGACTGTTTCAGAAAAGTAAAACCTTACAACCTGCACGTTTACTACGGGGGACAAAAATACTGAGATAGCCAGTCAAAATCTTTCAGATGACTAAAATAAAATTTGAGTACTGGCCATGAACATAAGGATGGTATATTCCCAATTAACTTAGCCTATGTTGCGCTTGTAATCAGGAAGGCAGGATCTGCCATACGCTGCATGCAGCAGTATGTAGTTTACTGGCAAAGTGAGACATGCCAGTCAGGACTCCAGAATTTGGCAGTTAGTCCTCTCCCTGCCTCACACCATGTGTGCCACAATTTTACTTACTTACTTACACTCCCTTTTCCAGCTTAATAGACCTGTTGTCTCAGACATGGGACTAAATTCACAACCATGAAAATCTGGTTGCGATAATACGTAAGTACTGATATTTAAACTGGCTTGAGCTGCCCCACCTCCTCCTTCTCTCTCAGCTCCAAGCCATACACTCAATTCTTTACCAGCCATCTTTCTGTCCAGCTTTACACTCTATCGTCTCCCACTAAACTTCTTCAAGAAACTTCCATAGCTCATCCCAAGGCCTCTTAAAAATCTACAAGCCCAAATCAAAAGCAGGACGTAACTTATATAGCTACCACCCTTCTATTGAATGGAACAAACTTCCCCTTGAAATTTGAACACGCTCGCACACACACACACACACACACACACACATACACACACACACACACGCCAAACAATTTAAACTAACTCTAAAAGATTATTTCAACAGGAAATGGATCTGCCAATGATCAAACCCTCCTTGAAAACTCTCTACTTCACTTCCCTAAGAAATGTACTTCTCTCTCTTATACTTGTACTGTATCCTGTTAGATTAATTGAAAAAAAAATGTTTTTTTTTTCTTTTTTTTACTCATATGTTGCTTTTTTATACTAACTACTACTTTAAAAAAATGTAGTGGCTGTAATCTAACTGTTTTTAACATTTCTCTACTTATATAATATTTGTATGATGAAAAAATGTAATCTGTTTACTCTCAAACATGCTCTTGTAGTCTGCTAGCTGATTGCCATATTCCACTTGAATAATACCTGAAATATTGACATGTTATATGTATGTACTTGGAGCTTTTCTCCCAGGGCCTCTGCTGAAAAAGGGCTTCAGCTCAGTCAGACATTCCCGGTCAACAAATGTAAAATAAATAAATAAGTAGATGACTATGAGCATCAACTGTGCATGTCAAATTCTGATTTTCATTATTACCCGTATGTGTGTATTTATATATATATATATATATATATATATATATATATATATATATATATATATATATATTTATATATATATATATATATATATATATATATATATATATATATATATATATATATATATCTATAGGGCACAGCCTCAATGGGAGTTATCGCCTACATTGTTGAAAATGTTTTGCGAGATAGCAGTTTGCAGTGATGATGTAGATTAGAGTAAAAGATATCTTGCTGTTAATCTCATTCACTCCAATGGAACTCAGGAAGTTTGCACTGTAACTTCCAATGGGTGGAGACTAAGCCGTTTGACAGAATAAAATTATGTTCTCACATTTCAAACAAATGTTCATATATCTGGATATATAGGGATTATGATAGAAGTATAAATGGCAAATCCTTCAGCACAAACTATTTTATAGTGATAGTATTCTTTATGTTCTAGGTCTTAAACTGAAACTGATGTCACAGTAAACACAGTCACTGTTACGTTTGGAATATTTTGAAAGCAACTTACAATATCTTAGCAACCATTCAAGTTACACACATACTATTAGCAGCATTTTATTCATCTAGCTGAGAGCTTTCATGTGAAGCTATGGAGTTCTGTATGCGTTACTTGGTTGTTGATCTTCTTCTTCTTCTTCTTCTTTCGGCTTTTTCCCAGTTAGGGGGCGCCACAGCGGATCACCTTGTCCGCTCATGATTGGCAATGGAGTTTTACGGTGTCGAGTTGGCAGTCCGGCGCCCAACCTTCCACAGAAGGCACACACACACACACACACACACACACACACACACACACACACACACACACACACACACACACACACACACACACACACACACACACACACACACACACACACACACACACACACACACACACACCTAGGGCCAATTTAGAGTGTCCAATCCACCTGCAGCATGTCTTTGGGATGTGGGAGGAAACCAGAGCACCCGGAGGAAACCCACGCAACCACAGGGAGGACATGCAGACTCCGCACAGACGGCACCCCAGCCGAGGATCCAACCGGAGAACCTCTTACTGTGAGGTGGCAATGCTAACTGCTGCACCACCGTGGCCACCCTTGTTACTTGGTTGTTGATACATTTCAAAAAATGTGACAACTATATTGATAAAAACTAAAGTTGAGTTTGCCATTGTCTAAGACTTAAGATGAAATGTTTTAAAATCTTGTACATAGCATGGTTTTAGAATTATTGATGCAAATACGAGCAAACAATATTTGACGCCTAGAGGCATCAGTAGGAGTTAACTGCAGATGCACCTTGAGGCGTCACTCGGTTGTAAATAAAAAATATACAATGCATTTGTTTGAGAACCAGCTGTGTATGTAGATGAAATATATGAAAAGCTATAAAACCTGCTGCTTACCCTAATATCAATGCAACCATGAAGCTAGTGTGGAGTTGAGGTCGCCCACATGGGGGTGCAAGGGGGGGGGTTCCACGTGCTATTTTTTTCTTTTTTTCTGTTTGTTCATTTAGTGTATTTCCTTTCAATGTTATGTTAGATTCTTTTTGTTGTCTTCAGCCTCTCATCTTTCACTGTAGTTAGAGTCCCTATGTTATCAGGACTTCTATTTCTACAAATCAAAGCAATCTATGAAAATGGATGCAAGCATAATTGCAGGAGCAACACACAGAATACACAAATATATTGCTCATTAAATTGTTTATCAAACCGAAAAAAACTGCAAGCTCACTTTCAGAGAAATCATTCATTAGACAGTAACAAAATCAGTTCAATAGCTTCACTATAACTATTTTAAGTAACTTGTCCTTGTCACAATCAGTTAATATAATTAAATGTGAATTATAGTATCTGCTGTAAACAATTTCACTGCCAGAGAATTATCTTTGCACCTATTCTTTTGTAGGGACTTAAAAAAAAATGTTTCATTCAGACACAGTTCTGAATGCTTATCTATTTAATTATTTATGTTTATTCACAATATTTTAATATTTCCTGCAACTTTCCTGCTCTCCTGTTCGATGTCAGTTAAAGGGTTATTTTCTCTTCATTTGACCAGTTGATTCATGGGCTGTTTATTAGTTCTTCTAGAATTGAATATATTCTACTTTTTTTCCTTTTTTGCACATCGGGTCTGGGTGTCATTTCAACGATGACATTCATCAAGAGCCAAGATTCACTGTTCATAGGTTCATAGGTTCATACTAGGCTATCTGCCCTAGGGCATTTATAAGCCTAGCCAGAGTGTGTTTGGCTTTCGCCACCCATTTTAAATTAATTTTGCTATGCCCTTTATCGAAGTTAGTATACTGTGCCTCTGTCTAACAGTGACACAGAAGTGATACCCGGGGTAAACCTATGATCTCCCATCCACTCATCAAGATTCCTCTTGAAGAGAGTTAATGTGGGACTCTGCCTAATCTGGACTGGGATTTTATTCCAGAGTGAAGGGAGCCTCTGGGTTATGAATCTGTCCCTCCAGCATGTCCTATTTATTTCAGTGCTGAGGTTCAAGTCTCTCGAGCGTGTAGCTCGATGGGATTTGGATTTTCTGAGGTGCAGCATGTCCATTAATTCCAGGTTGGACATGGCTTTATACGTCAGGCACAGATCGCCTCTGAGCAGGCGGTATGCCACTGAGTAGAGCTGGAGTTTCTTTAACCGGGCAGCATATGGCATCTGTTTGAGCCCTTTGATCCTCTTGGTGAGGTACTTTTGGGGTCTTTCCAGTTGCTGCAGGTGTCTGGTAAGGTACATCCCAAAAGGGGCATTGTACTCAATTATGGGCCTGATGAGGGATGAGTAAAGAGGCACGATGACCTCCCCTGATCTAGATGTGAATCCCTTCATGATTAGGTGGGCTATATAAAATGTTTTTCTAACCACTTTGGCCACGTGGTTGTCATATGAGAGATTACTATCAACTTGGATCCCCAGGTCCCTAATGACTTCTTCTGTACTTAATGGATTACCACCTATGTGGTAATTTGTGGGCACTTTGTTTTTGCCAAGGCGGATGACTATACACTTTTTGGCGTTTAGCTTGAGGCCATGGCTCTGGCACCAGTTGTCTGTTTCTATGAGGCCCTTTTGGAGGATGCTTGTGTCGGCTGGAGAGTTGATTATGGCGCCCACTTTGCAGTCATCTGCGAACTTGGTCAGCCACAGTCCTTCCGTGTTGGCCTGTACCACCGAGAAATGTATACCGAACAAGAGAGGTCCCAGGACTGAGCCTTGTGGGACGCCACTTGTAACTGGTTTGGAGTCTGACATGGCTCCAGCAATTCTAACCAATTGGGTTCTGTCCTTGAGCCAGTTTGCAACCCATCTAGTGACATAGGGGTTTATATTTAAGCTGGTGAGCTTATCTATAATGCCTGAGTGGGGTATTGTATCGAAGGCTTTTGCGAGGTCCAGGTAGGCTGTGTGGACCACCTTCCCCTCGTCAATGGCCTTGGTGACTGTTTCAAAGAAATCGACCAGGTTTAAGAGGCAGGATCTGCTGTAGGTATGCTTCATACCACACACACACACACACACACACACACACACACACACACACACACACACACACACACACACACACACACACACACACACACACACACACACACACACACACACACACACACACACACACACACACACACACACACACACACTCACACACACACACACACACACACACACACACACACACACACACACACACACACACACACACACACACATGCACATTCACATCTATGGCAAATTTTGAGAGTCTAATCCACTTAATGCATGTATTTGGAATGGCAGAGAAAAATGAAGCTCCCAAAGGAAACCCACGCAAACACAGAGAGAACGTGCAGACTCTGCACACAAGGAAAGGCAGCCAAGAATCGAACCAGAAAACCTCTTAATGTGAGGCTGCAATGCTACCTGCTGTGCCACTGTAAATTTATATGACAGATAGACAAATATATGTAGATGTAGATATAGATATAGATAGATATATATATATAGGTATAGTGAAAGGAGAATATAGTAGTTACATACTAACTGCAGAAATCCTATTTTTGTTGAGAAATGTTGTGTACAAATGCTGTGTTTTGTGAAAGGGCTGAATGATTGTAAAGTCATTCACTTAGCTTATGCAGCTGAACCCGGTTAACATCACCACATTATTAATCTTAGTGTAATACCTCTTTGCTATAGTGTATAATAATACATAAAACCCCCTTCTTTTATTATTGCTGTAATATATAGAAGTTAACTTTAAAGAGGAATCTAGGCTATCCATCATTAAATCTACCCAAGGTAGAGAGGAGCCTAAAGATAAAGATCTCCATAACACCTTAGATGAGCCACTTGATAGGCTAAGAGTAGTCTGGACAGCTGAATCTTATTCAAAGTGAAAGGCTAAAATTCCTCAGAAGGAGGATGGGGAACTACAGAAATTTTAATCATCCTCTCTCTGTAATACTGTATAGGAGATGCATTAGAAGGTCTTGAAGTACATATAGGATTTTCAGATTCAGCATCATTTTGATGAAGTCTAGATTTACATCCTGAGAAATCATCAATGATTGCCTGAATACACTGGATGTTTATATCTCTGAACTCCTTGAGGGTGTGCACTAGCTATATTCCTAAATAACTAGAAGCTGGTGGGTTTAGAGTAAATCCTCAGCAAACAATACTAATTTCAAGGGATTTATTTTATACCCAAAGAAACATTGCAAGTCTTGTATTATTTTCCAGCCTGTTGGAATGGCATACATTGGTCTGCTCAGAAATAATAAAAGATCATCTGTAAATAATGCTACTCCACCTCTTGAAGGATTTCTTCCCTTGTGTGAAATAGTGGACGTGATTGCCATTCTAAAACCAGCTGCCAAGAGATCTTTAGCAATTATAAATAATAGGGGTGCAATCAGGCATCTTTGTATAACGCCTTTAGAAATATTAGGCAGTTTGAGATGTTGTTTGTCAATCAACCTTGATAAATAAATTTAAGGACTTGTATAAAAATTGTAGGGAACCCAGACAGTGTTAGAATGTTAAAAATATGTGGCCATTTAACAATGTCAAATGCATTTTCAGTATCTAATGAAAACAAGGCTGAAGACTAACATCAACATTTTCCAATTTTGTATCCATTGGACTGCCCTTAAAAATGTTGTACCATGATGCCCTACCTTTGAGGGATCCTGCTTGGTCTGCATGTATAAGACTTGGAAGAACAGATGATACCCAGGATGTGCATACAGACTTTGTTAAGCACATATAGGAGGGAAATTGGTCTGTAGCTGGAAGGGGCTTAAGGTTCCTTACCAGGTTTTAATGTGGGAATTACAAGAGACTACTTCCATGATGCAAAATTAGGGACTCCTGCTGTGTCACTATTGCAGGTATCCCAAAGGAGACCGAGAGCTGAAGAGGGAAGGGCTTTATAAAATTCACAAGGAAAGTTATCTGCTCAGGTTGCCTTACTAAGCTTCAGCTTCTTAACAAGTACTTCTGGCTTAGGAAATGGCTGAAAGAATTGAATCTGGCCCTGTGTTAAATGAAGTATGGATGAAATACTATGTTTAAGGATTGGAGGTACAGGATGGAGAGATTGTTGACTATCTGGATATAGATAGCAAGATACAAACAGTTACAAGCAGTTACTCTCTTTAGTTTTATACATAGGTAAGGCATATTTTTATCAGTCAGAGGAGAAGTTGTGGATAGCAATTAAAAAGAGCTGAAGGATTTTATCTGGGAGGGGAAGATAAGAGTCAAGTTGGATAAACGTATTCTTCCAATAGAACAAGGCAGTTTGAGATTACCTAATTTGAAGGAGTATTTCAGGGCTACACAGTTGAGGCTCCTATACATAGCACAAGCAGAAACATATAATTAAAAGGGAAAAGGGATGATGATGATGAAACAGGGAGGAAACTCAAGAAACAAGGAGAGACTGTGATTTTGGATGCAGATCCTTAAGGAAAATAGCAATAACCATAGAATATTATATTCATAAAGTATCAGGAAGCATTCTGAGAATTAAGCCAACACGGAAATGGAGAAAGGAGATTCTGCTGATAGGGATGATTGCAATTAGGGATAAATACAATAGTCAAGAGGGGGTAGGAATTCCTTGGAGAAAACTGTCAAAAGCACCATGATATTGGGAGCAAATAATTAGAGAGGGAAAGGTAATAGAATGGGAAGAGGCCCAGTATTTATTTGGACTGCAAGCTAGCGATTACATTCCCTAACAAGGACTGATATCATAGTATAAGCAAAGAGAAAAAATAGGGGTATCCTAAGTGAAAGACAAGCACTGGTAGATTTTTTAGTGGAACATAGAGCAGACATTGTTGTTAAAAAAGGAATAATTAGTATAGCATATAAAATATTGCATGATAACTCTAAGAATGAATCAGAGGAGATTAGAAAGGATTTGGGAAGAGAGACTGGATAAACAATTCAAAAAGGAACAATGGGGGGATATATGTATGTCTCCTAAATATGAAACAAAATCTAGAAGATTTAGGATCTTTGCTTGGAAGTGTTTATATAGGTATTTTTATGCCCTAAATAGATTCTGGTCAAAAATTTTCCTCAGTTAGACAGCAAATGTGGGAGGCATGATGGGGAAAAAAGAGATAATTGGGAGCATATTTTGTAGAAATGTACTGAGGTGGCAGACTAACGATTCCCTGCAGACTGCTCTTTCAGAGATACTGCATGAGCAAATTGTAACTAAGAAAATTATTGTTTGAGCCGTGATACAGAATCGGAATTATCTAGACATAGTGAGGCCTTGCTGAGTCTAATTATGGTGGCCACCAAAAACGCAATTACTAGACAATGGAAATCAAAATCTAAACCAACTGTACTAGAAGTAGTGAATACAGTAGCAATAAAACAACTGGAATTGGGATCTTTAGAAAAGGGTAGAAGCAAATTACATAGAAAAAATGGGAATTGTGGGAACAATACATGCAGAGGAGGAACGACCTTTAAAA